>NC_072473.1:385000-610000 GCF_027574615.1 Eptesicus fuscus
ACACACCGGACTCCTCATTACTGCCGTCCCGTGTCATGGCATGTGTCCAAGGATGGAATCTGGGGCACAAGGGATCTTGGGTATAAGGGGGGCCTGGTGGGGGAGACAGGGGAGTGTCACACTCTGTGGGGGGTGGGGATCGTCACCCCGGTTGTTTTTTTTTTAATTTTAATATATTTTATTGATTTCAGAGAGAAAAGGAGAGGGGGAGAGAGAGAGAATCATGGATGGGCGGCCTCCTGCACGCGCCCCCTACTGGGGATTGAGTCCGAAACCTGGAATGGAACTGTGACCTCCTGGTTCCTAGGTTGACGCTCAACCATTGAGCCACACAGCCTCTGGGCTACTACACGGAGCGGCCAGATGATGATGATCTCTGAACGCATACTCATCTGGCCACTCCGTGTCTGTCCTATAGAATAAAAGGCTCATATGCAAATGGTCCCCTCGACCGGGAGTTTGACCAGCAGGCAGGCCGGCCAACCTTGATATATATATACACGGAGAGGCCAGATGATGATGATCTCTGAATGCATAATAATCTGGCCACTCAGTGTGTGTGTATATATATATATATATTAGAGGCCCGGTGCATGAATCCGTGCATGGGTGGGGTCCGGCCAGCCTGGCCAGGGGGAGGGGACGTGGGCGGTCGGCCGGCCTGCCTGCTGGTCGAACTCCTGGTCGAGGGGACCATTTGCATATTAGCCTTTTATTCTA
Source organism: Eptesicus fuscus (assembly GCF_027574615.1). Lineage (NCBI taxonomy): Eukaryota > Metazoa > Chordata > Mammalia > Chiroptera > Vespertilionidae > Eptesicus > Eptesicus fuscus. The sequence continues at coordinate 385,721 of NC_072473.1, forward strand.
TAGGATAGACACGGAGTGGCCAGATTATTATGCGTTCAGAGATCATCATCATCTGGCCACTCCGTGTATATATTTTTATTGATTTCAGAGAGGAAGGGAGAGGCAGAGAGAGAGAAACATCCATGAGGAGAGAGAATCATGGACCGGCTGCCTCCTGCACGCCCCCTACTGGGGATGGAGCCTGCAACCCGGGCGTGTGCCCTTGACCAGGCATTGAACCTGTGACCTCCTGGTTCCTAGGTGGACGCTCAACCACTGAGCCACACAGGCCGGTCTGTCCTCCCCGCCCCCCCTCCTTTTTAAACCCGGATGCTGGCCCTGCTGGGGAGGTGGGGGGCCGTGGGGGGGCGGGTGAGCATCCTCAGAGTTGGGTATCTTTTCACCCCAACAGCTTGGGGAGACGCCCGCGTGCAGGCACAGCGATGCGTCCTCACATCCTGTGGTCCCCCCCCGCCCCCACCCCCGTGGGAGACTCAGGGATGCGATGGGAGGTGGGGAGTTGTTGGGGGGGGGTGCGCGGGTGTAGGAGAGAAACGGGGCGTCTTTCTCGCAGCCCTAACGGTGCCTAAATGCCAGGTTGTCAGCCTCATCAGGCGAGAGCAACCTGAGATGAAGGCGCTTTTTTTTGCTTTTTTTTTTTTTTTTGGTGAAGTCTCCCCGCCTCATCCCCCCCCCTCATCCTCCCCCCCTGCCTCCCCCCCCAACAGTCAATTAAAATACAGCGCGGGTGACATCTGCAGAATACCGGGTGATCAAAGGCACAAATGCCCATACAGCGCGGTGACATAAAAAAAAACAGTGTGTTTGGCGGAGAAGTGACACGGTGGAACAGGTCAGATAATTATGAGCAAATCTATGATATATCTGTTGCGATTGCTTATTCCCTGTCCCCGTTATCACACGCCCATCAAAGGCTCTCTCTCCCGGGCGGCGGCGGCGGTGGGGTGGGTGGGTGGGTGGCGGGGCGCGCTGCCTCCTGCGGGATTCGGATTCTTCGGGAGGGAGGTTGCAGGGGAATGGGGGGTTGGAGAGGGGGGGGGGGGAGGTTGCCCGGGTGACATCCTGGCGTCCCCTGATACAGACGGCTTCTCTGGAGCGACTGAATTAATTTGACATGAAATAGGTGACACGCGTGTGTTTTTTTTTTTTTACCGGCTTGTTTAAATATATATATTTTTTAATTGCATCTGGGAATAGCGCGCCAGAGCGCGCACCAGAGCGCGCGCGCGCGCGCCCGTGCGCACCCGGGGGTCTCCTTAGCGTGGCGCGCCCCCCTCCACCCCCCAAGCCCCCCAAACCCCATCCCTACCTCCCCAGGAAGCAGGACTGGCCCCGCAGACACCAGGGCTGGCCCCGCAGACACCAGGGCTGGCCCCGCAGACACCAGGCTCTCACATACACACACACACACACGCGCGCGCGCGCGCGCGCGCAAGGGGAACTGATTTTTTTAAATTATTATTATTTGCATCGTAATTACGTGCGCACACACACACCCGTGCATGTTCTTGGGGCTGTTGTCTTATCGTTTGCATGGTGATTACTTTGCAGAAACACAGATTTTCTTCCCTCCCCGCCCGCCCCGTCTCCCGCCAACCCCGGACCCACACCCAGCGCGCGCGCGCGCAAGGAACACCCAATATGTGTCCATTAGGATGGGGAAGGGAATCTCTGCGCCGTCGGCCTTGATGTATTTATTAAGCTAATGAGGGACGGGAGGGGTGAGCTGGTGGAGCGCAGGGGGGTCCTGGCCGGGGCCGGCCGCGGCTCACACTCTAATTGTCTTAATGGCCTCTTGGTTATGCATGCGTGCGCCCCCCCCTCTCTCTCTCTCCCTCTCTCTCTTCTCTCTCTCTCTCTCCCCTGCCCCCAAAGCCAACCCGTGACAGCTTTTTTTTTTTTTTTTTAAACATGAAATCCTAATAAATTTCAATGTAGCTCCTCTCCGCGATCACAATAATTACAGGAATCCATTAGGCCCCGGCACGCGAGCGCGCGCGCGCGCGCGGCCATCCTTCAAATGCGTCTGGGTTTTGGGGATGTGGTTGTAAGACGCGTGCCACCCACCGGGCACGTGCTGAGGAAAGGCGCAAGGATGGCCCTGGCCGGGGTGGCTCAGTGGGTAGAGCGTCGGCCTGCGCGGATGGAAGGGTGCCGGGTTCGAATCCGGCCAAGAGCACATGCCCCCCGGGGGTGCAGGCTGGATCCCCAGTAAGGGGGCGTGCAGGAGGCAGCCGATCCATGATTCTCTCTCTTCATGGGTGTTTCTCTCTCTCTTTCTCCCTCTCCCTTCCTCTCTGAAACCAATCAATATATATATATATATATATATATATATATATATATATATATTTTTAAAAGAAGTCTGAGCCCCAACCGGTTTGGCTCAGCGGATAGAGCGTCGGCCTGCGGACTCAAGGGTCCCAGGTTCGATTCCGGTCAAGGGCATGTACCTTGGTTGCGGGCACATCCCCAGTGGGGGAGTGTGCAGGAGGCAGCTGGTCGATGTTTCTCTCTTATCAATGTTTCTAACTCTCTATCCCTCTCCCTTCCTCTCTGTAAAAAATCAATAAAATATAAAAAAAATAAAATAAAATAAAATAAGTCTGAGCCCCAAAAGGCAGGGGCCGAACCCATTTCCTGGCTCCGCCTGAAACGCACACTCGAATCGCAGGTGTAATAAGAGCTGCTGGTCCCATTTTAATGCCGAAAAAACAAAACAAACAACAGCATGTGAGGAGAGGGAGAGAGCAAGGGAGGTAATAATATTCCTGGATCTTCGCGCTGTCATCTGTGAGCTGCAATGACTGGATCAAAGGTACAGGCCTACGCGTTGTGACTGGGCCAGGTGAGGATGGAGGAGGGTCCATGATGCTCACCGGAGCTGGATGTGGATGGAGCCATGCCCGTGACCTATGACTCCCACCTGGGCTAGATGTTGTGGATGAGGATCCATGATGCTCCCCTGAGCCAGGTGAGGATGGAGAAGGGTCCATGATGCTTACCTGGGCCAGGTGAGGATGGAGAAGGGACCATGATGCTTACCTGAGCTAGATTTGGATGGAGGAATGCCCATGACCTATGACTCCCACCTGGACTAGATGTTGTGGAGAAGGATCCATGATGCTTACCTGAGCCAGATGAGGATGGAGAAGGGTCCATGATGCTCACCTGAGCTAGATTTGGATGGAGCAATGCCCATGACCTATGACTCCCACCTGGGCTAGATGTTGTGAATGAGGAATGACCATGACCTTCACCTGGGCCAGATGAGGATGGAGAAAGATCCATGAGGCTTACCTGGGCCAGGTGTGGATGGGGAGGGACCATGATGCTCACCTGAGCCAGGTGAGGATAAAGAAGGGTCCATGATGCTTACCTGGGCCAGGTGAGGATGGAGAAGGGTCTATGATGCTTACCTGGGCCAGGTGAGGATGGAGAAGGGTCTATGATGCCCACCTGAGCCAGGTGAGGATGGAGAAAGGCCATGACCTTCACCTGAGCCAGGTGTGGGTGGAGAAGGGACCATGATGCTCCCCTGAGCCAGGTGAGGATGGAGAAAGGTCTATGATGCTTACCTGGGTGAGGTGAGGATGGAGAAGGGACCATGATGCTCCCCTGAGCTAGATTTGGATGGAGGAATGCCCATGACCCATGACTCCCACCTGGACTAGATGTTGTGGAGAAGGATCCATGAGGCTCACCTGAGCTGGATGTGGATGGAGGCATGCCCATGACCTATGACTCCCACCCGGGTTAGATGTTGTGGAGAAGGACCCATGAGGCTTACCTGGACCAGGTGTAGATGGGGAGGGACCATGATGCTCACCTGAGCTAGATTTGGATGGAGCAATGCCCATGACCTACGACTCCCACCTGGGCTAGATGTTGTGAATGAGGAATGACCATGACCTTCACCTGGGCCAGATGAGGATGGAGCAAGATCCATGAGGCTTACCTGGGCCAGGTGAGGATGGGGAGGGACCATGATGCTCACCTGAGCCAGGGGAGGATAAAGAAGGGTCCATGATGCTTACCTGGGCCAGGTGAGGATGGAGAAGGGTCTATGATGCTTACCTGGGCCAGGTGAGGATGGAGAAGGGTCTATGATGCTTACCTGGGCCAGGTGAGGATGGAGAAGGGTCTATGATGCTCCCCTGAGCCAGGTGAGGATGGAGAAAGGCCATGACCTTCACCTGGGCCAGGTGCAGGTGGAGAAGGGTCCATGATGCTCTCCTGAGCTAGATTTGGATGGAGGAATGCCCATGACCTATGACTCCCACCTGGACTAGATGTTGTGGAGGAGGATCCATGATGCTTACCTGGGCCAGGTGAGGATGGGGAGGGACCATGATGCTCTCCTGAGCTAGATTTGGATGGAGCAATGCCCATGACCTATGACTCCCACCTGGGCCAGGTGTGGATGAGGAATGACCATGACCTTCACCTGGGCCAGATGAGGATGGAGCAAGATCCATGAGGCTTACCTGGGCCAGGTGAAGATGGGGAGGGACCATGAGGCTTACCTGAGCCAGGTGAGGATGGAGAAGGGTCCATGATGCTTACCTGAGCTGGATTTGGATGGAGCAATGCCCATGACCTACGACTCCCACCTGGGCTAGATGTTGCGGATGAGGATCCATGATGCTCCCCTGAGCCAGGTGAGGATGGAGAAGGGTCTATGATGTTCATCCAAGCTAGATGTGGATGGAGCCATGCCCGTGACCTATGACTCCCACACGGGCTAGAGGTTGTGGATGGGGAGGGACCATGATGCTCACCTGAGCCAGGTGAGGATGAAGAAGGGCCCATGATGCTCTCCTGAGCTAGATTTGGATGGAGCAATGCCCATGACCTACGACTCCCACCTGGGCTAGATGTTGTGAATGAGGAATGACCATGACCTTCACCTGGGCCAGATGAGGATGGAGCAAGATCCATGAGGCTTACCTGGGCCAGGTGTGGATGCGGAGGGACCATGATGCTCACCTGAGCCAGGGGAGGATGGAGAAGGGACCATGATGCTCTCCTGAGCTAGATTTGGATGGAGCAATGCCCATGACCTATGACTCCCACCTGGACTAGATGTTGTGGAGGAGGATCCATGAGGCTTACCTGGACCAGGTGTGGATGGGGAGGGACCATGATGCTCCCCTGAGCTAGATTTGGATGGAGCAATGCCCATGACCTACGACTCCCACCTGGGCTAGATGTTGTGAATGAGGAATGACCATGACCTTCACCTGGGCCAGATGAGGATGGAGAAAGATCCATGAGGCTTACCTGGGCCAGGTGTGGATGGGGAGGGACCATGATGCTCACCTGAGCCAGGTGAGGATGGAGAAGGGACCATGATGCTCTCCTGAGCTAGATTTGGATGGAGCAATGCCCATGACCTATGACTCCCACCTGGACTAGATGTTGTGGAGGAGGATCCATGAGGCTTACCTGAGCCAGGTGAGGATGGAGAAGGGACCATGATGCTCTCCTGAGCTAGATTTGGATGGAGCAATGCCCATGACCTATGACTCCCACCTGGACTAGATGTTGTGGAGAAGGATCCATGAGGCTTACCTGGGCCAGGTGAGGATGGAGGAGGGTCCATGATGCTCACCGGAGCTGGATGTGGATGGAGCCATGCCCGTGACCTATGACTCCCACCCGGGCTAGATGTTGTGGATGGGGAGGGACTATGATGTTCACCTGAGCCAGGTGAGGATGGAGAAGGGTCTATGATGCTTACCTGGGCCAGGTGAGGATGGAGAAGGGTCTATGATGCTTACCTGGGCCAGGTGAGGATGGAGAAGGGTCTATGATGCTCCCCTGAGCCAGGTGAGGATGGAGAAGGGTCCATGATGCTCACCTGAGCTAGATTTGGATGGAGGAAGCCCATGACCTATGACTCCCACCTGGACTAGATGTTGTGGAGAAGGATCCATGATGCTTACCTGAGCCAGGTGAGGATGGAGAAGGGACCATGATGCTCCCCTGAGCTAGATTTGGATGGAGCAATGCCCATGACCTACGACTCCCACCTGGGCTAGATGTTGTGAATGAGGAATGACCATGACCTTCACCTGGGCCAGATGAGGATGGAGAAAGATCCATGAGGCTTACCTGGGCCAGGTGTGGATGGGGAGGGACCATGATGCTCACCTGAGCCAGGTGAGGATGGAGAAGGGTCTATGATGTTCATCTGAGCTGGATTTGGATGGAGCAATGCCCATGACCTATGACTCCCACCTGGGCTAGATGTTGTGGATGAGGATCCATGATGCTCCCCTGAGCCAGGTGAGGATGGAGAAGGGACCATGATGCTCACCTGAGCCAGGTGAGGATGGAGAAGGGTCTATGATGCCCACCTGAGCCAGGTGAGGATGGAGAAAGGCCATGACCTTCATCTGGGCCAGGTGTGGATGGAGCACAGTCTATTGCCCAAGACAATCACCTGGGTCAGGTGAGGATGACCCTTGACCTGTGCTGCTCGCCTGGACCGGGGCTGGCTGCTGCTGGATCAGACACCCCCAGGCGGACGTGCGCACCCGGCTGGAGCAGGGTGTCTCCTGGGCCGGTCACTGACTCGTGGACACGAACAAGGAAAGCACCGGATGTAAAGGGAGCCCAGCCCTGGCCGGTGTGGCTCAGTGGATAGAGCGCCGGCCTGCGGATTGGGGGATCCCGGGTTCGATTCCGCTCAAGGGCACATGCCCGGGTTGCGGGCTCCATCCCCAACCAGTAGGGGGCGTGCAGGAGGCAGCCGATCCACGATTCTCTCTCCTCATGGATGTTTCTCTCTCTCTCTCTCCCTCTTCCTTCCTCTCTGACATCAATAAAAATATATCTTAGCCCTGGCCGGTGTGGCTCAGTGGATAGAGCGTCGGCCTGCGGACTGAAGGGTCCCGGGTTCGATTCCCGGTCAAGGGCATGCACCTTGGTTGCGGGCACATCCCCAGGTGGGGGGCGTGCAGGAGGCAGCTGATGGATGTTTCTCTCTCATCGATGTTTCTAACTCTCTATCCCTCTCCCTTCCTCTCTGTAAAAAATCAAATATATATATATATATATATATATATATATATATATATATATATTTTTTTTTTTAAGGGAGCCCAGAGCAGCCGTCCCCCCCACCAAACACACACACACACACACACACACACACACACACTCCAAGAAAACAGCCCCAGATCAGAAACAGGGGACCGCGTACCATTACACGTGCCCTCCGTTAATTGCATTAAAAACCTGGCTGGCTGCAGGGCCCCCCCCCCCCCCCCCCATTAGCAGGCTGTACAAAAATGACAATAGCCCGTGATCCCGCCCGCCGAGTGACTCGCCTCTCCCCCGTAAACCTAATCCATCAAATACACAGATCACAGCCGGGAAGAGGATCCTCCTGGTTTCACAGAACGAGTTGGCGAGCACACGTCCGGGCCGTCGCCGTGGCTTAAACGTGACAGCGGATTCGGTTCACCATCACCGGCGTTCCCTGAACGACAAGCCCTTTAGTGACGTGTCGGAATTGGCAGGGTATCCCACGCTCCCGCTGTGGTTATATATATAAATATATAAATCAATAAATATATATATATATATATATATATATATATATATATATTTATATTTTATTGATTTTTTACAGCGAGGAAGGGAGAGGGATAGAGAGTTAGAAACATCGATGAGAGAGAAACATCCATCAGCCGCCTCCTGCACGCCCCCCACTGGGGATGTGCCCGCAACCAAGGTCCATGCCCTTGACCGGGAATCGAACCTGGGACCCTTCGGTCCGCAGGCCGACGCTCTATCCACTGAGCCAAACCGGTTTTGGCCAATAAATATATATATTAAATAAATAAAAATTAAAAAAAACACTCAATAAATAAAAATTTAAAAAAAAAACGCTCTTATATCTGTGGTCACACGGGCTGGGCAGAAAGAAGGGAGAAAACTGTACTGTCTGGGGTATTCTTGGTTTATGGAGTTCATCCTCACACAAGGATATAAAATAAAATAAAAAAATGTGGATTGAAAAACCATTGATCTTTAGCCCGGCCGGCGTGGCTCAGTGGATAGAGCGTCGACCTAGGAGCCGGGAGGTCCCGGGTTCGATTCCCGGTCAAGGGCACAGGCCCGGGTTGCGGGCTCCATCCCCAGTCGGGGGCGTGCAGGAGGCAGCCGGTCCATGATTCTCTCTCATCATGGATGTTTCTCTCTCTCTCTCTCTTCCTTTCTGAAATCGATCTATCTATATAAAAGGCTAATATGCAAAGTGTCCCCTCGGGAGTTCGACCGAGAGACCGGGAGTTCGATTACTTGCTATGACATGCGCTGGCCACCAGGGGGCGGCGCGGAACAAAGGGAGGTCCCATCTGCCCTGATCGCCGGCCAGGCCTAGGGACCCTACCCGTGCATGCATTTCGTGCACTGGGCCTTTAGTAAAAAATATCTATATATATTATTTTTTAATATATTTTATGGATTTTTTTTACAGACAGGAAGGGAGAGGGATAGAGAGTTAGAAACATCGATGAGAGAGAAACATCCATCAGCTGCCTCCTGCACGCCCCCCACTGGGGATGTGCCCGCAACCAAGGTCCATGCCCTTGACCGGGAATCGAACCCGGGACCCTTCCGTCCGCAGGCCGACGCTCTATCCACTGAGCCACGCCGGTGAGGGCAAAAATATATATTTATTAAAAAGAACATTATAGACAAAAGGAAATACACAGAAAACCCTACAGGTGGGCTCACCGCCGGGCCAGTCGGATGGCCTTTGCAAAGCTGTTTCGCCCTGGCCGGTGTGGCTCAGTGGACAGAGCGTCGGCCTGCTGACGGAAGGGTCCCGGGTTCGACTCCCGGTCAAGGGCATGTACCTTGGTTGCGGGCACATCCCCAGGTCGGGGGCGTGCAGGAGGCAGCTGATGGATGTTTCTCTCTCATCATGATGTTTCTAGCTCTCTCTCCCTCTCCCTTCCTCTCTGTAAAAAAAAAAAAAAAATCAATAAAATATATTTTATAAAAAGAAAAGCTGTTTGCATCTGCCTTTGCTCAGCGTAGGTTTGCAAGAGAGAAGCGTGGTTGGGTGTTTGTATGGGGCCTGGGTGGAGAGGGCCATTCGGTTTTTTGGGGTTTTTTTGTGTGTTTTTTTTGTTTTTTTTTTGTTTATTTTGAGAAACCCCTCGCCGGACGATAGCATATTAACAATGCCTGCTGCCTGGATTCATCCCCAAGGAAGGCTTGGGGTACCTTTGCCCGTGCTGTGGGTTTTTGGACACACACACACACGCGAGCTGCAATCCGTGGAATAAATGAATGGATTTGCATAAGCAGCTTCGCCGTGAAAAATCCCAGGCAGCGTCTCCGAACAGAGAAAATAATAAAATAAAATAAAATAAAAACATGAGCAGCTTCTAGCCAACTGTTTTCAAACAATGCCCTCACCCCCCCACACACACACACACCCCAAGATATCCCCAGAAAATACATTGGGGTTGTGTGTGTTTTTATTTTTTTAATATACATTTTTATTGATGTCAGAGAGGAAGGGAGAGGGAGGGAGAGAGAGAGAGAAACATCCATGAGGAGAGAGAATCACGGACCGGCTGCCTCCTGCACGCCCCCTGCTGGGGAATCGAACCCACAACCCAGGCCTGTGCCCTTGACCGGGAATCGAACCCGGGATCTGCTGGTTTCCTGGGTCGATGCTCAACCACTGAGCCACACCAGCCAGGCCTCTTCTTTTTATTTTTTTTAAAACCTCACCTGAGGCCGAAACCGGTGTGGCTCAGTGGATAGAGCGTCGGCCTGCGGACGGAAGGGTCCCGGGTTCGATTCCCGGTCAAGGGCATGGACCTCGGTTGCGGGCACATCCCCAGGTGGGGGGCGTGCAGGAGGCAGCTGATGGATGTTTCTCTCTCATCATCGATGTTTCTGACTCTCTCTCCCTCTCCCTTCCTCTCTGTGAAAAATCAATAAAATATATTTTAAAAACAAAAAAGAAAAAAAAAACTCACCTGAGGGTATATTTCTATTGATTTTGAGAGAAGAGAGAGGAAGGGGGAGAGAGGGATGATAGAGATAGAGAGAGAGAGAGAGATGAGAGAGAGAGAGAGAGAGAGAGAGAGAGAAACATCAACGAGAGAAAGAAGCATCCATCCATTGCCTCCCGCACGTGTCCCGACCGGGGAATCGAACCCGTGGTCCTAGTATGCGCCCTGGCCTGGAATCGAACCCGCCACCTTTCGGTGCACGGAATGACACCCAACCAACCGAGCCCCCCCCCCCCCCCCCGGGCCAGGGTGCGATTCCCTCTCGAGGACACCCAGGGGGTGTCTGTGGGGCCCATACACCCCACCTGTTACCCAGCGCTTAGTAGGTCCACCCAGGGCGATGGGTGTTGGGGGGACGCGTGTAGGGCCCCTGAGGACCCAGGGCCCAGGGCGTGGCGGGCAGAGTTGGGGTGCACCTGGTGTCGGCGGTTTTCAGGAGGGCGGCCGGGAGGGTGGCCGGGCACCTGGGTGTGGAGGGATCCTGGGTGCTCAGGTAACTCCTGGGGCGAGGGGAGACGCCAGGGCCACCTGCCTGCCATATTGGGGGGGGGGTGAATGGGGGGGTGTCATATGCAGTCAACACCACCCTGGGGACCTAGATGCCTTTTGGGGGATGTCCTGAATCATAGCCACCCCATTGCCCGGCCGGCGTGGCTCAGGGATTGAGCGTCGACCTGTGAACCAGGAGGTCCCGGGTTCGATTCCCGGTCAAGGGCACAGGCCCGGGTTGCGGGCTCGATCCCCAGTCGGGGGCGTGCAGGAGGCAGCCGGTCCATGATTCTCTCTCCTCATGGGTGTTTCTCTCTCTCCCTCTCCCTTCCCTTCCTCTCTGAAATCAGTAAAAATATATTTAAAAAATAAAATATATCTTTAAAAACATTTTTCTATCTCCCTCTCCCTTTCTCTTTGAAATCAATAAAAACATTTAAAAAGGGGAAAAGATGCCCTGGCCGGTGTGGCTCAGTGGATAGAGCGTCGGCCTGCGGACTGAAGGGTCCCGGGTTCGATTCCCGGTCAAGGGCACAGGCCCGGGTTGTGGGCTCCATCCCCAGTCGGGGGCGTGCAGGAGGCAGCCGGTCCAGGATGCTCTCTCCTCATGGATGGTTCTCTCTCTCTCCCTCTCCCTTCCTCTCTGAAATCAATAAAAATGCATTTTAAAAACAAAACAAACCGGCCTGGCCAGTGTGGCTCAGTGGCTAGAGCGTCGGCCTGTGGACTGAAGGGTCCCGGGTTCGATTCCCGGTCAAGGGCACAGGCCCGGGTTGCAGGCTCGATCCCCAGTAGGGGGCGTGCAGGAGGCAGCCGGTCCGTGATTCTCTCTCCTCTCCCTCTCCCTTCCTCTCTGAAATCAATAAAAAATATATATATATTCAATAAATAAAAATTAAAATAAAAAACCTCAATGAAGCCTTTACAATAGACCATCTGCTGAAGTGCCGTGGAGTCTCCGTGTTCGACCAAATTCCCGGGGCTGCGGGGACTCAAACCCATGATCCCATCGATGTGGATCGTGTTTCCAGATTAAAAGGGGAACACGCCACCTCCATGGCACCTTGGCTGATTGTTGCATTTGGTGGGGGGGTTGGGGGGGGCTTTGGGGGGTAGGCCAGCCCCCCCAAGAGAGAGGGAGGTGGATTGGGGGGGGGGAGGAAAGGAGGAGGCATTGGGGAGGGGGGTTCCTATTCCCGGAGTCTGATGAGCATTCATTATTTTGGCCTGCGCCTTCCTGTCGGGTCCCCGGCATAATCAAAGCCTGGGGGTACGTATTAATTACCCCTTTGAATACTGATGAAATTTTTTAAAAAAGCTCGCCTGGCCGCTCCCCTGTCCCCCTCCTCCTCCTCTGCCTCCTCCTCCTCAGATAAAAACACAAAAGAATCATTGCACCCACAGCTTGCACGCAGGGAGGGGGGGTGGCGGGGTGGGGAGGGGGGGTAAGGGGACACGCACACATGTGTTTGTACATCTGCTCAGGGATGTTTCCGTTTGGCGGCCTCCACCAGCAGGATGCAGAGAGAGAGAGAAGCAGAGAGGCAGAGAGGGAGAGAGTTGAGGTTCCCTCCCCCCCACGCCCCTGCCCCCGGCTGCACCCCCAATACCAAGCACGCCCGCCCCTCGCCAGCTTCCCCGGGGGAAGCAGGGAGCATGGGGTGGGTGTCTCTCCAGGTCAGAGCCAGGCGCCTTTGGATGTGTCTGTGGGTTGTGCTGAGGGGAAACGGCGGGGATCTGTGCGCGCAACATGTAGGAGGGCCCCGCAGACAACCCACCTGTTCCCTCCAGCGCTTAGGAGGGCCCCGCAGACACCCCACCTGTTCCCTCCAGCGCTTAGAAGGGCCCCGTAGACACCCCACCTGTTACCCAACACTTAGGAGGGCCCCACAGACACCCCACCTGTTACCCAGCGCTTAGTAGGGCCCCACAGACACCCCCCCTGTTACCTCCAGCGCTTAGGAGGGCCCCACAGACACCCCCCCTGTTACCTCCAGTGCTTAGTAGGGCCCCACAGACACCCCACCTGTTCCCTCCAGCACTTAGTAGGGCCACACAGACAACCCACCTGTTACCCAGCGCTTAGGAGGGCCCCACAGACACCCCACCTGTTACCCAGCACTGAGTAGGGCCCCACAGACACCCCACCTATTACCCAGCGCTTAGTAGGGCCACACAGACACCCCACCTGTTACCCAGCACTTAGTAGGGCCCCGCAGACACCCCACCTGTTACCCAGCGCTTAGTAGGTCCACACAGACACCCCACCTGTTCCCTCCAGCGCTCAGTAGGTCCACACAGACACCCCTCCTGTTCCCTCCAGCGCTTAGGAGGGCCCAACAGATACCCCACCTGTTCCCTCCAGCACTTAGTAGGGCCACACAGACACCCCACCTGTTCCCTCTAGCGCTCAGTAGGTCCACACAGACACTCCACCTGTTCCCTCCAGCACTTAGGAGGGCCCAACAGATACCCCACCTGTTCCCTCCAGCGCTTAGTAGGGCCACACAGACACCCACCTGTTCCCTTCAGCACTTAGGAGGGCCCAACAGATACCCCACCTGTTCCCTCCAGCGCTTAGTAGGGCCACACAGACACCCCCCCTGTTACCCAGCACTTAGGAGGGCCCCGCAGACACCCCCCCTGTTACCTCCAGAGCTTAGTAGGGCCCCACAGACAACCCACCTGTTACCCAGCACTTAGTAGGGCCCCGCAGACACCCCACCTGTTCCCTGTAGACTCCCACATGTGTTCCTGGCCATGTTGTCCTCTCTGCTCCCCCCCCACACACCATGGTTTTGGGGTGCAGAGCCCCCAAACTTGTGCAAGCTCAGTCAGCAGGCTTTGTACTATCATTTCATTTTATTTTACTTTGGTGAATCCTCACCCGAGGATATTTTTCCATTGATATTTTTTAAATATATATATATATATTTTTATGGATTTGGGAGACGTAGAGAGAGGAACATCCATGATGAGAGAGACTCATGGATCACCTGCCTCCTGCACGCCCCCTACTGGGGATGGAGCCCACAACCCGGGCATGTGCCCTTGACCGGGAATCAAACCCTGACCTCCTGGTTCCTAGGTCGACGCTCAACCCCTGAGCCACACCAGCCGGCCGGACAGAACCATTGCTTCGACATGGATGTCCCAAGTAGGTGGACATTCGTTGCCATTGGAAATGAGACCTTAGGAAACTGATCCCCCTCCACAGACCCTGGCGGCCTCCCCTCTGCCGCTAGCCTCATCCCTTCCCTGAGGCAGCCGGACAGGGGTCTGGGCCCCGTCATTGGGTCCCCCCAGCCTCATCCCCCGCCTTTTTCCCCCCAAGGACAGACCCCAGGAGGCAGCATCCCAGGTCAATTCTGCAAGCTGGCCGCCCCAGGCCCAGGCCCAGACCCCAGACGGCGATCATCGACGTGCACCCTGGTGCTCTCTTGAAATGACCAGATTTATTTTTATATCTGGCCTTGATTTAAAAAAAAAAATGAAAAAAAAATTGATCTTTCTCTTGCTCGCTGCACCTTTGCGCCTGCAGCAAATTGGAACAGCTGAGCGAGGATCCCCTAAAAATAGGGCTCTCTCTCTCTCTCTGTCTGTCTCTCTCTCTCTCTTTTGCCAAAGTGCTGACGTGACTTTCTCTCTCCCGAGTTCTCGCAGCTATAATTAAAAGGACAGGCAGCGATGGCTCTTTGACTAACCTAAATAGCTATCAAGTTAACTTAAACTTCCTCCCCGCCCGGGGAAGCTTGGGGGCACGGACAGATGTCGGCCTCCTGCCACAGAGAGAGACCCGTGTCACCCAATTCCGAGGATGACGGGGGACGGGGGGGAACGGGGAGGGCTTTGGGCGGCTCTGCGAATGGCACCCATAAAAGAGTCTCTCCAGGCCGGCCGGCGTGGCTCCGTGGTGGGGCGTCGACCTGTGAACCAGGAGGTCCCGGGTTCGATTCCCGGTCAAGGGCACATGCCCCGGGTTGCGGGCTCCATCCCCAGGTGGGGGCGTGCGGGAGGCAGCCGGTCCATGATTCTCTCTCCTCTTGGATGTTTCTCTCTCTCTCTTCCTCTCCTTTCCTCTCTGGAATGCAATGTATATGTATTTATTTAAAAATAATCTATAATAATAAAAGCATAATATGCTAATTGGACCGGACATCCTTCCGGATGACCTTCCGGATGAAGCCGGGGATGTGAGGCAAGCCCAGGTCCCGGGTGCCAGAGGGAAGGAGAAGGCCTACTCTTGCATGAATTTCCTGCATCGGGCCTGTAGTTAAATAAATTAAATATTATTTCTAGGAGGCAGGGGCAAGCTGGAGGGGATCCGTGGATGGCGGAGGGGGAGGGAAGAGGAGATATGTAATATGTGAGAGAAACACATCGATTGCTTGCTACCTGCACGTGTCCTGACCAGAGTCCAGGCCGGGGAGGATCCTGCCTGCAACAGAGGTACCTGCCTCGTTTTTAAAAATATACACGGAGGGGCCAGATGATGATGATCTCTGAACGCATCATCATCTGGCCTCTCCGTGTCTATCCTATAGAATAAAAGGCTAATATGCACATTGTCCCCTCGACCGGGAGTTCGACCAGCAGGCAGGCCGGCCAACCACCCACGTCCCCTCCCCCTGGCCAGGCTGGCCGGACCCCACCCATGTACGGATTCATGCACCGGGCCTCTAATATATATATATGTTTTATATATATATTAGAGATCATAATAATCTGGCCACTCTCAGTGTATATATTTGTATTAATTTCAGAGTTGGAAGGGAGAGGGACAGAGAGAGAGAGAAACATCCATGAGGAGAGAGAATCACGGACCGGCTGCCTCCTGCACGCCTCCTACTGGGGATGGAGCCCGCAACCCGGGCATGTGCCCTTGACCAGGAATCGAACCCTGACCTCCTGGTTCCTAGGTCATCGCTCAAGCACTGAGCCACGCCGACCGGGCAGACCCTGGGGTCTTAAAAGTGGGTGTTGGCCGTTGGATGGTGACCATCGCTGTGAATAACTAATATAAGGGAAAGATGCAAATTGACCGTACCGTCGCGACGCCCACCAGCCAATCAGGAGTGAGTATGCAAATTAACCCAAGAAAGCCGGCGGGTTAATTTGCATACGCAGGCGCTGAGTGGCCGGGGGCGGGGCGGGAAGCCTGCATTGTCTAGTTAGATAATAAAAATAAACCTCCCCCCTCCTCTAACTCCTTGGTCAGCATCTCGAACCCGGGACCCTTCCGTCCGCAGGCTGACGCTCCATCCAAACTGAGCCACACCAGGCCAGGGCCTTGCCTCTTTTTATTTTTCCCTTTTATGGACCCGAATCGAGGCGTTTTATTCCTTCAGCCTGTGAGAGCGAGAACATCTGCTATGATTTTTCTTTCTTTTTTCTTTTTTTTTTTTTGCTTAATAACGTCTTCTCGGATTTCATAGGACGCCTTGATAAAAGCTCCCCTGTTTTATACGTCCGTTTTTATGACTTCCCTTCTCCGTGGCTCTCCGACGACGCTTGAGGTTTTTTGCTCTCTCTCTCTCTCTCTCTCTCTCTCTCTCTCTCTCTCTCTCTTTTCTTTCTTTGGGTCAATTTATCCACCAGGAATTCTCTGGGGATATTTTTATTGTGTGAAGGATGGGTGAGCCGCCGAGGAGGGGATGGGGGAAGAGTTGAGCCCTGGCCGGCGTGGCGCGGTGGATAGAGCGTCGGCCTGCGGACGGAAGGGTCCCGGGTTCGATTCTGGCCAAGGTTCGTGCAGGAGGCCACCCATCCATATATCTCTTGCTCTCATCGATGTTTCTCTCTGTCTCGCCCTCTCTCTCCCACTCTCTCTAAAAATCAATGGAAAAAAATACCCTCGGGTGAGGATTAAAAATGTGAGGAAGTTGAATGGGCAGCTAGATGAAAAAAAATTATGCCATTATCCCAGAGGAAGTGGGAAAAAAAAAAAATCAGAGCCCTGGCTGGTGTGGCTCAGTGGATAGAGCGTCGGCCTGCGGATTGAAGGGTCCTGGGTTCGATTCCCGGTCAAGGGCACAGGCCCGGGTTGTGGGCTCCATCCCCAGTAGGGGGCGTGCAGGAGGCAGCCGGTCCATGATTCTCTCTCATCATGGATGTTTCTACCTCTCTCTCTCCCTCTCCCCTCCTCTCTGCAATCAAAATATATATATATTTTTTTTTAATATTGGATAGTCCTAACCGGTGTGGCTCAGTGGATAGAGCGTCGGCCTGCGGACTGAAGGGTTCCGGGTTCGATTCCGGTCAAGGGCATGGACCTTGGTTGCGGGCACGTCCCCAGTGGGAGGCGTGCAGGAGGCAGCTGGTCGATGTTTCTCTCTCATCATTGATGTTTCTGACTCTCTCTCCCTCTCCCTTCGTCTCTGTAAAAAGTCAATAAAATATATATATATTTTTAAAAATCGGAGAAACTGTGTAAGTGAAGGAGGTTGCCCTGGAGGGCACAGAGCGTTTGCGTCTTGGTCTCTACCCTCCATGACAGGCTGAGCAGGTCCATCTGGTCCATCTACCCGGACACCAGACCTGCAGACACTCGGACCCCTGCCTCATCCAGACTCCTGCCCCTGGGGTCATCCGTCAGAGCTGGACCTGAGCCGTCCGAGCCGGGGAGGGTCCTGCGTCAGTGTCTCCCATCAACGTGGCGATGGAAATTTAAATAATAATAATAATAATAAGTTTTTACGCCCATCAGAAAGAACGCATGCACCCCTATGCTCACAGCAGGGCCACGTACAAGAGCTGAGATGTGGACACGGCCCGAGTGCCCATCCGCAGACGCGTGGATGAAACAGCCGTGGTCCTTCGACACCGTGGAATACTACGCAGCCCTGAAAAAGGAAGAACTCTTACCATTTGCCCCAGCACGGAGGGACCTGGAGAGCGTGATGCTGAGGGACATAAGCCGGTCAGAGAAAGACACGTATCCCATGATCTCACTCCTACGTGGACGCGAATGAACCAAATACACTGATAATCAAAATAGATCCAGAGACATAGACGCATCGGACAGACGGTCCAACCTCAGAGGGAAGGCCGGGGAGGGCGGGTGGGTGGGGAGAGATGAACCAATGACCTTATATGCTTCGATGCATCACCCGTGGACACAGACATTGGGGGGGGGTGAGGGCCAGAAGGGGGTGGGAATAAAGCTGGAGGAGGTTTATGGGGGGAAGAGGGGGAGAGAGCCCTGGCCGGTGTGGCTCAGTGGATAGAGCGTCGGCCTGCAGACTGAAGGGTCCCGGGTTCGATTCCCGGTCAAGGGCACAGGCCCGGGTTGTGGGCTCGGTCCCCAGTAGGGGGCGTGCAGGAGGCAGCCGGTCCATGATTCTCTCTCATCATGGATGTTTCTCTCTCTCTCTCGCCCTCTCTCTTCCTCTCTGAAATCCATAAAAATATTTTTTTAAGAAAAGAAAGAAAAGGGGGACATATGCAATACTTTCAACAATAAAGATTTTTAAATTAGTAATAAATAAATACATATGTTTTTATTGATTTCAGAGAGGAAGGGAGAGAGAGAGAGAGAGAGAGAAACATCCATGAGGAGAGAGAATCATGGACCGGCCACCCCCTGCACGCCCCCTACTGGGGATCGAGCCTGCAACCCGGGCCTGTGCCCTTGACCGGGAATCGAACCCTGACCTCCTGGTTCCTAGGTCGACGCTCCACCCCTGAGCCACGCCGGCCGGGCGGCCAATCAAAATTTAATAGTTCCGGTGGGTTTCCCGTATTGAGTGGTTTTGCAAACAGAATCTCAGAGCTTTTGCAAAACTGAGTACCTGGCAGGGTTTGAAGCGTGGGGACGGGGAAAGGCCTTCATGTTTTATTTTATTTTATTTTTTTTATTTTTATTTCATTTATTTATTTTATATTTATTTAATTTTATTTATTTATTTATTTTACTTTATTTTACTTTACTTTATTATTTTATTTTACTTTACTTCATTTTATTTTACTTTATTTTATTTTTATTTCATTTTATTTTTATTTATTTTATTTTACTTTTTTATTTTATTTTATTTTATTTTATTTTATTTTATTTTATTTATTTATTTATTTTATTTTATTTTATTTTATTTTATTCTATTTTATTTTATTTTATTCTATTTTATTTTATTTTATTATTTTATTTTATTTTATTTTATTTTATTTTATTTTATTTTATTTTACTTTACTTTATTTTATTTTATTTTATTTCCCTGGGAGACCAGGAAGCCCTGGGCCTGGTCCAGGCAGTCAGTCCCTGCATGTGTGTTCGTCTGGTGCCCTCTGCTGGTGGGAGTGGGGAGTGCCTCTCTCTCTCGGGACTTCGTCCTGGAGTTTTTCAAAGTTTTGCCCAAGAGGCCGTCACATTGTCAGGAGACTCAGGCCGGTGTGGCTCAGTGGTGAGCGCCGACCTAGGAACCAGGAGGTCCCGGGTTCGATTCCCGGTCAAGGGCACAGGCCCGGGTTGTGGGCTCCATCCCCAGTAGGGGGCGTGCAGGAGGCGGCCGGTCCATGATTCTCTCTCCTCATGGATGTTTCTCTCTCTCTCTCTCCCTCCCCCTTCCTCTCTGAAAGCAATAAAGAATAAATACAAATTTTTAAAAGCTAATGAAGATTTGACCATGTTCAGAATGGAGACTATTTAAACCCCAGCCGGTTTGGCTCAGTGGATAGAGCGTCGGCCTGCGGACTGAAGGGTCCCGGGTTCGATTCCCGGTCAAGGGCATGGACCTTGGTTGCGGGCACATCCCCAGTGGGGGGCGTGCAGGAGGCAGCTGATGGGTGTTTCTCTCTCATCATTGATGTTTCTGATCTCTCTCTCCCTCTCTTTCCTCTCTGAAATCAATAAAAATATACACGGAGCGGCCAGACGATGGTGATCTCTGAACGCATAACCATCCGGCCACTCCGTGTCTGTCCTATAGAATAAAAGGCTCATATGCAAATGGTCCCCTCGACCGGGAGTTCGACCAGCAGGCAGGCCGGCCAACCGCCCACGTCCCCTCCCCCTGGCCAGGCTGGCCGGACCCCACCCATGCACAGATTCATGCACCGGGCCTCTAATATATATATGTATACACACTGAGTGGGCAGATTATGATGATCTCTGAACAGATAATAATCTGACCACTCAGTATATATATATATATTAGAGGCCCGGTGCATGAATCCGTGCATGGGTGGGGTCCGGCCAGCCTGGCCAGGGGGAGGGGACGTGGGCGGTCGGCCGGCCTGCCTGCTGGTCGAACTCCCGGTCGAGGGGACCATTTGCATATTAGCCTTTTATTCTATAGGATCGACACGGAGCGGCCAGAGGATGACGCGTTCAGAGATCCTCATCATCTGGCCGCTCCGTGTATAACCATATTTTTTTTAAAAAACTCGGATGGATGCAGGATGCAGACAGGAGTGGAATAAAAGAACCGGTCTTTCTACGTCTGGGGCATCCTCTCTGCAGGCCTGGGAAGGTGCCCATCCCACTATTATATTTTTTTTGGGGGGGGGGCGGGGGGAGGGAGGGAGGGCCAGCGTCTCGCTCCCCACATCCTCAGCCCGCCTGCCTTTGTGTTGGGGGCCGGCCGGTGATCTATGGGCCCATTTTACTCCTTGGCCTTTTTCTTTCGAGCGATTAAATTGCATCGGCTTCTAATGGGACCCAGAGCCGGGCAGGCGGGCAGACGGGCGGGCGGGCGTGTGGGGTGGGGATTTCCCCGGCCCCTTAAGCATGGCCTGGTGCAGCCTGAGGCCTGATGAGGTGCTAATAGAGACCAGTCGGGTAGGAAAAAAATATATATATACCTTCGAGGTTTCTGTGTAATCTGCAGGCTCTATTCAAGGGCTCTTTTATCTTCGGCCGGGCAGGAGGGTAGTGGGGGGGGGGGACACCACGCCCCCGCCCGCCTTGGCCCCAGACTTGGGGGGGGGAGGAGGAGGGGAGGGGAGGGGACACAGCCTTTGAGGGTCTGGGCTGGACGGCCCCACACTCAGTGCCCAGGGAGGGAGAAGCCGCCTCAATGGATGGCGGCGTGTCTTTAAAGCGATCATGGCCCGTGTTCCGGAATTTTCTTCCCTAACCCCTCGCTTCCCCCCCCTCCCGCTGGCGTATGGATTTATTTATTCACCAGAGGGCCCGATGCACGAAATTCGTGCAAAGGGGGCTCGGCCCTCCCAGCCCCGGCTTCATCCGGAAGGTCGTCCGGAAGGACATCCGGAAGGTCGGCCGGCTGTCCGGTCTAATTAGCATATTACGCTTTTATCCTTATAGATTTTTCTTTTTAAATATGTTTTATTGATTTTTTTTTTTTTTTTTTTTTTTGCAGAGAGGAAGGGAGAGGGATAGAGAGTCAGAAACATCCATGAGAGAGAAACATCCATCAGCCGCCTCCTGCACGCCCCCCACTGGGGATGTGCCCGCAACCAAGGTCCATGCCCTTGACCGGGAATCGAACCCGGGACCCTTCCGTCTGCAGGCCGACGCTCTATCCACTGAGCCACGCCGGTTTCGGCAAAACCTTCGCTTTTTCAAATCTTTTTATCTTTAATTTTTTATGTTTCCGGGGAAAAGGAAGCTGACCTCATAGAACACTCTCTCTCTGTCTCTTCTCCCCCAGACCGGCGGCCGGCAAACCGCGGCTCTCGAGCCACGGGCGGCTCTCTGGCCCCCGGCGTGTGGCTCTTCCACAAAACACCACGGCCCGGGCGCGTCCGTGTCGAAGACGTGGCGTTCGAAGAAGTTTACGTTTAAAAAAATCTGGCTCTCCAAAGAGATTTCAGTCGTTGTCCTGTTGATATTTGGCTCTGTGGGCACATGAGTTTGCCCACCCCCCGGCCCCAGACAATCGGGTGTATTTAGGCAAACGGGAATGGCTGGTTTCTCGCCGTGAGGGTCAGGTCGTTAATGACGGAGCCGGGCCGGCCGCTGAAGGCGCGTCCTGACCGGGTCCCGCGTGGGGCTTGGGTGTGGACAACAGAGGGGGCTGGTCCTGGTGCCCAGAAAAGGCGGGGATCCCTGAAAGGGTGTCTGTGGGTGCCCGGGAGCCGGAGGGAGTCGGGAGGTCCCTGAGCTCACGGACAGCCTCCTGGTGAAGAAGCAGCTCGTGGGAACTTTGATTTTTGTGTTTTATGAAAAGACCAGAGGCCCCGGTGCACGGAATTCGTGCACAGGGTAGGGAGGAGGGTATCCCTCAGCCCAGCCTGCACCCTCTCCAATCTGGGACCCCTTGAGGGATGTCCGACTGCCTGATTAGGCCCAGTCCCTCTCACAATCCAGGACTGCTGGCTCCCAACTGCTCCCCTGCCTGCCTGATCGCCCCCTAACCACTCCCCTGCCAGCCTGATTGACGCCTAACTGCCCTCCCCTGCAGGCCTGGTCACCCCTAACTGTCCTCCCCTGCAGGCCTGGTCACCCCTAACTGCCCTCCCCTGCCAGCCTGATTGCCCCTAACTGCCCTCCCCTGCAGGCCTGGTCACCCCCAACTGCCCTCCCCTGCAGGCCTGGTCACCCCTAACTGCCCTCCCCTGCCAGCCTGGGTCCCCCCCAACTGCCCTCCCCTGCAGGCCTGGTCACCCCTAACTGCCCTCCCCTGCAGCCCTGGTCTCCCCCAACTGCCCTCCCCTGCAGGCCTGGTCACCCCTAACTGCCCTCCCCTGCCGGCCTGGTCACCCCTAACTGCCCTCCCCTGCAGGCCTGGTCACCCCCAACTGCCCTCCCCTGCAGGCCTGGTCACCCCCAACTGCCCTCCCCTGCAGGCCTGGTCACCCCCAACTGCCCTCCCCTGCAGGCCTGGTCACCCCTAACAGCCCTCCCCTGCAGGCCTGGTCCCCCCCCCCCAACTGCCCTCCGTTGCCGGCCTGATTACCCCCTAACTGCCCTCCCCTGCAGGCCTGGTCACCCCAAACTGCCCTCCCTGCAGGCAGATAGATAGATACATGCATAGATACACAGAAAGATATATACATACATACATAGACCGACAGATAGATAAATGCATAGGTAGATACATAGATACTGCATACATACATAGTTCAATCGATAAATCTGTAGCTACATAGATACACAGACAGACAGACAGACACTCCGACCAGGTCAGGGCCTCGGAGACATTTTAACAAACATCTAACGCATCCACCTGCTGTGTTTATGCCTCTGGCGGAGAGAGCTGGTTCGTAACACCTTCAACAATAAAGATTTTTTTTTTTAGCCCAAACCGGTGTGGCTCAGTGGGTAGAGCGCCGGCCTGCGGACTGAAGGGTCCCGGGTTCGATTCCCAGTCAAGGGCATGGACCTTGGTTGCGGGCACATCCCCAGTGGGGGGCGTGCAGGAGGCAGCTGATGGATGTTTCTCTCTCATCGATGTTTCTAACTCTCTATCCCTCTCCCTTCCTCTCTGTAAAAAATCAATAAATATATATATTTTTTTTTAAAAAAAATTTTTTTTTAAAAAGTTACTGGGAAGAGGTGGTTTTGAGAAGCCATAGACAAGGCTGACCCCTAGTGGCGCGTGGGGAGTATTGCCCGAGTCA
Source organism: Eptesicus fuscus (assembly GCF_027574615.1). Classification (NCBI taxonomy): domain Eukaryota; kingdom Metazoa; phylum Chordata; class Mammalia; order Chiroptera; family Vespertilionidae; genus Eptesicus; species Eptesicus fuscus. Next base: position 408,778 of record NC_072473.1, read on the forward strand.
TCGGTTCTGCCGTCTGCGTTTGTCTCTATGGATACGGGAGGTGTGTGAGGCGCTTAAAAATGTGCCGATGACAAGATATCCCGAGAAAGGAGGTTGCCACAATATAATATCATGTTTAAAACTTTTTATAAATACGTTTTAATTGATCTCAGAGAGGAAGGGAGAGGGAGAGAGAGGGAGAAACATCCATGAGGAGAGAGAATCATGGATCGGCTGCCTCCTGCACGCCCCCTACTGGGGATGGAGCCTGCAACCCTGGCGTGTGCCCTGACGGGGAATCGAACCCGTGACCTCCTGGTTCATAGGTCAGCGCTCAACCACTGAGTCACACCGGCCGGGCCATGTTTTCAAAAATTTTTTAACAAACAGCCCTGGCTGGTGTGGCTCAGTGGATAGAGCGTCGGCCTGCGGACTGAAGGGTCCCGGGTTCGATTCCCGGTCAAGGGCACACGCCCGGGTTGTGGGCTCGATCCCCAGTCGGGGGCGTGCAGGAGGCAGATGATGCATGATTCTCTCTCCTCATGGATGTTTCTCTCTCTCTCTCTCTCTCTGTCTCTCTCTGTCTCTCTCTCTCTTCCTTTCTCTCTGAAATCAATAAAACTATATATATTTTTAAAAAACACAAATGTATTATTTTTCTAAAAAAATTTTTTTTTCATTTCAGACCATGCTTTGGGGTGACTTTACGTGTCTGATTTTGCAAGGCCTCCATGGAGGCCTCCCCTGAGCCGGTCAGGTTAGGAACGTGGGTCCCCTAAATTCCTTTTTTTGGGGGGACCCTGTCCCCCCAGGTCTCAGACCAACAGAAGCCCCAGGGCACCCCCTGAGCCCCGAGTTCCTGCTCCGTGGGGGGGAGGGGGGGTTGGCCGCCCACAAAGGCTGTGGAAGGCCCTCACCAGATTATCACAAACTTTAATCTCCTGCGTCTTCTCAGAAAAACCCCCTTATCTCTCCAAAGAGTCTCATGATTCTGGGTACGTGCCCTTTGCCTACTGGGAGTCCCCAGACACCCCGAATTCTCCCCAAATTCAAACCGCCTCTGTCCGCTGCCCACGAGACACACGCCTTCGCCCCCCGCCCCCCCCCCAAAAAATGTGCCCTTTGGCTGCGTGGGGGCCTGGGTGAGGAGCAGAAATACACGGAGTGGCCCGATCATGATGACCTCTGGAGGCACAATAGCCTGGCCACTCAGTGTGTATGTATATATACTAGAGGCCCGGTGCCTGAATTCGTGCATGGGTGGGGGGTGTCCCTCAGCCCAGCCTGCACCCTCTCCAATCTGGGACCCCTCAAGGGCAGTCGGACATCCCTCTCACCATCCAGGACTGCTGGCTCGCCTGCCTGCCTTCCTGATTGCCCCTAACCGCTTCTGCCTGCCAGCCTGATCGCCCCCTAATCACTCCCTGCCAGCCTGATTGATGCCTAACTGCTCCCCTGCCAGTCCGATTGCCCCTAACTGCCCTCACCTGCCAGCCTGATCGATGCCTAACTTCTCCCTTGCAGGCCCAATTGCCCCTAACTGCCCTCCCCTGCAGGCCTGGTCCCTCCCAACTGCCCTCCCTTTCAGGCCTGGTCCCCCGCAACTGCCCTCCCCTGCAGGCCTGTTTGCCCCCAACTGCCCTCCCCTGCAGGCCTGGTCCCCCCTAACTGCCCTCCCCTGCAGGCCTGGTCACCCCTAACTGTCCTCCCCTGATGGCCTGGTCACCCCTAACTGCCCTCACCTGCAGGCCTGGTCACCCCTAACTGCCCTCCCCTGCACGCCTGGTCACCCCCAACTGCCCTCCCCTGCAGGCCTGGTCCCTCCCAACTGCCCTCCCCTGCACGCCTGGTCCACCCCAACTGCCCTCCCCTGCACGCCTGGTCACCCCTAACTGCCCTCCCCTGCAGGCCTGGTCCCCCCCAACTGCCCTCCCCTGCAGGCCTGGTCCCTCCCAACTGCTCTTCCCTGCTGGCCATCTTGTGGCGGCCATCTTGTGTCCACATGGGGGCAGCCATCTTGTGTGTTGGAGTGATGGTCAATTTGCATATGACTCCTTTATTAGATAGGATAGAGGCCCGGTGCATGAATCTGTGCATGGGTGGGGTCCGGCCAGCCTGGCCAGGGGGAGGGGACGTGGGCGGTCGGCCGGCCTGCCTGCTGGTCGAACTCCTGGTCGAGGGGACCATTTGCATATGAGCCTTTTATTCTATAGGACGGACACGGAGTGGCCAGATGATTAAGCGTTCAGAGATCATCATCATCTGGCCACTCAGAGTATATATATACTAGAGGCCCGGTGCACGAAATTCGTGCACGGAGGGGGTTGTCCCTTAGCCCAGCCTGTACCCTCTCCAATATGGGACCCCTTGAGGGATGTCCGACTGCCCATTTAGGCCCGATCCCACCGGGATCGGGCCTAAACGGGCAGTCGGACATCCCTCTCACAATCCAGGACTGCTGGCTCCCAACTGCTTGCCTGCCTGCCTTCCTGATTGCCCCTAACTGCTTCTGCCTGCCAGCCTGATCACCCCCTAACCACTCTGCTGCCAGCCTGTTTGCCCCCAACTTCCCTCCTCTGCCGGCCTGGTCACCCCTAACTGCCCTCTCCTGCAGGGTTGATCACCTCCAACTGCCCTCCCTTGCAGGCTTGGTCCCTCTTAACTGCCCTCCCTTGCAGGCTTGGTCCCTCTCAACTGCCCTCCCTTGCAGGCCGGGTGTCTCCCAACTGCCCTCTCCTGCTGGCCATCTTGTGTCCACATGGGGTCAGGATCTTTGACCACATGGGGGCAGCTATATTGTGTGTTGCAGTGATGATCAATCCACATATTACTCTTTTATTAGATAGGATAGAGGCCTGGTACAGGGGTGGGGGCCAGTTGGTTTGCCCTGAAGGGCGTCCCGGATCAGGTGCGGGTTCCCTTGGGGTGTGGGGCGGCCTGAGTGAGGGGCCTGTGGTGGTTTGCAGGCCGGCCACACCCCCTGGCAACCCAAGTGAGGCCCTGGTATCTGGAATTTATTTTCCTTCTACAATTGAAACTTTGTAGCCTGGAGCAGAGCCAAGCCTGGGGCTCCCTCCGAGGCCCGAAGCCATTTGTGTTGGGGTTATAATTGAAACTTTGTTGCCTTAAGCGGGTGGGCCCGGCCAGGGTGTGCGGAAAGCTGTGCTTCCCCTGTTGCCGGCGGCAACCCTGGCCTGCACTCTCAAGCTCCATTCTGCCGCCATTTGTTTGATTTTGTTTACCTTCTATAATTGAAACTTTGTAGCTTGAGTGGAGGCTTAGGCCTGGCTAGAGCAGGCGGAAAGCTTGGCTTCCTCTGTTACCTAGGAAACCTTGCTCTCTGTGGCTGTAGCCATCTTGGTTTGGGTTAATTTGCATACTCGCTCTGATTGGATGGTGGGCGTGGCTTGTGGGCGTGTCGGAGGTATGGTCAATTTGCATATTTGCCTATTATTAGAGAGGATATATATATATATATATATATATATATATATATATATATTCAGGTTTGCAAAGATCTGGGGTATTGCAAAGGGTTGGGGGTTTGCAAAAACTATATATATATATATTTTTTATGGATTTCAGAGAGGAAGGGGAGAGAGAGAGAGAGAGATAGAGAGAGAGAGAGAGAAACATCCATGATGAGAGAGAATCATGGACCGGCTGCCTCCTGCACGCCCCCCACTGGGGATCGAGCCTGCAACCCAGGCATGTGCCCTTGACCGGGAATCGAACCCGAGACCCTTCAGTCCGAAGGCCGACACGCTATCCACTGAGCCACACCAGCCAGGGCGAGAACACACTTTTGAACAAAGCGGAAAAGGGGGCCTGGGTCAGGTACAGAAGGTCCCCAGGACGGGAATCCCCAGGTGCCTGGCCAGGGACAAGGAAAGGGTTGAACCTTGCCCCCCCGGGGTGACCTTACCTCCCGTCCCCGACCCTGGACCCCCGGACCTTCCCTCCCTGGTGGTAACACCGAGGCCTCCGTCGTATTTCAGCTCCAGGCCCAGAAAAGCATCGGAACCAGCCGGGGCGGACCTCGGAGCCCGCTGCGTGGGATAATGACCCCGTGCCCATCCCATCCCATCATCCTATTCCTACATAATACAGAGGTGATGTGCAAATTGGCCCTCACGCCCTCATGTCACAAGATGGCCGACCCCACGCCATCACAAGATGGCCGCCCCACGTCATCACAAGATGGCCGACCCCACATCATCAAAAGATTGCCTCCCCCCCTAACCGGTTTGGCTCAGTGGATAAAGCATCGGCCTGCAGACTGAAGGGTCCCGGGTTCGATTCGGGTCAAGGGCATGTACCTTGGTTGCGGGCACATCCCCAGTGGGGGGCGTGCAGGAGGCAGCTGATCGATGTTTCTCTCTCATCGATGTTTCTAACTCTCTATCCCTCTCCCTTCCTCTCTGTAAAAAATCAATAAAATATATTAAAAAAAAAAAAAGATTGCCTCCCCCGCGTCATCACAAGATGGCCGCCATCACATCATCACAAGATGGCCTCCCCCACGTCATCACAAGATGGCCACCCCCACGTCATCACAAGATGGCTGCCCCCACGTCATCACAAGATGGCTGCCCCCACGTCATCACAAGATGGCCGCCCCCACGTTGTCACAAAATGGCCACCCCCACGTCATCACAAGATGGCTGCCCCCACATTGTCACAAGATGGCCGCCCCCACGTTGTCACAAGATGGCTGCCCCCACGTTGTCACAAGATGGCCGCCCCCACGTCATCACAAGATGATTGCCCCTGCGTTGTCACAAGATGGCTGCCCCCAAGTTTTCAGAAGATGGCCGGCAGGGGAGGGCAGTTGGGGGTGCTCAGGCCGGCAGGGGAGGGCAGTTAGGGGGCGATCAGGCCGGCAGGCAGGCGAGCGGTTAGGAGGCAGCGGTCCCGGAGTGTGAGAGGGAGGGATGTCCGACTGCGGGATCGGGCCTACACCGGCAGTTGGACATCCCCCGAGGGGCCCCAGATTGGAGAGGGTGCAGGCTGGGCTGAGGGACACCCCCCCCCGACCCTCAGTGCACGAATATCATGCACCGGGGCCTCTAGTCCCATAGAATAAAAGCCTAATAGGCTACGTGTCTGGTCGGCCGGTCGGCTGTTCAACCAATCAGAGTGTGATATGCTAATTATATGCTAATGACACTTAACCGCTCGCTATGACGTGCACTGACCACCAGGGGGCAGACGCTCCGACCGGTAGGTGAGCTTGCTGCTGGGGTCCGGCCGATCGGGACTGAGCAAGATGGGCCGGACACGCCCTGGAGCCCTCCCGCGGTCCCTCCCCGGCTGGCCGACCTCCCGCGTCCCTCCCCGGCCCCGATCGTGCACCCGTGGGGTCCCTCGGCCTGGCCTGCGCCCTCTCGCCATCCGGGACCCCTCGGGGGATGTCGGAGAGCCGGTGTCGGCCCGATCCCGCAGGCCAGGCCGAGGGACCCCACTGTTGCATGACACACGTATGATTTTTCTCCTCTGAGGCATGTATGCAAAGGAGGCAGACATTTTTTTTAAAAAAAAACTTCTTCTGCTGAAAAGTCTCCAATTTCCGGCGTGGGAGGCTCAGACCACCCAGGCGTGAGTGGAATCCGGGTGGTTTGCTGAGAAACACGGAAAAAAAAATTCCCTCTTTGACTGAAACGCTCTCACGTATTTGTTTCTTTAAAGTCTCCCCAGCCACCGTACGGGAAGCAGACGGGGGAGAAAGTGGGTAAAGAACGCAGCGGGAAATCGCGGGCTCGCGTGTTCATAAAATTTTACTACGCGGGAAAACGCGGACGCCGGGATCCGGATTTTTTTTTTTTTTTTATTTTTTTAGACCCAGAGGAGGTGTGTGTGTGTGTGCTCGGCTTGATTTTGCATCTAAAAACTATTTAAAAAAAAAAAAAAATAAAAAGAATGATTTTTCCCCACCTAGCTGGTGTGGCTCAGTGGATAGAGCGTCGGCCTGCAGACTGAAGGGTCCCGGGTTCGAGTCCCGGCCAAGGGCACATGCCCGGGTTGTGGGTTCGATCCCCAGTGTGGGGCGTGCAGGAGGCAGCCGACCCGTGATTCTCTCTCCTCATGGATGTTTCTCTCTCTCTCCTCCTCTTCCTTCTCCTTCTCTCTCTAAAATACACAAAAAAGAAAGAAAAAGAAAGAAGAAAGGAAAGACTTTGCTAATTACATTACACAATTTTTTAAAATATATTTTATTTTATTTTTTAAAATAATATTTTTATTGATTTTTTACAGAGAGGAAGGGAGAGGGATAGAGAGTCAGAAACATGGATGAGAGAGAAGCATCCATCAGCTGCCTCCTGCACGCCCCCCACTGGGGATGTGCCCGCAACCAAGGTCCATGCCCTTGACCGGAATCGAACCCGGGACCCTTCAGTCCGCAGGCCGACGCTCTATCCACTGAGCCACACCGGCCAGGGTGACGTCACACAATTTTTTAAAATAAAGATTTGGCTCCAGCCGAGTGGGCCGCCCCAGGAATCTGCCTTATGGGGTCCCTGCCCCCCTCCCCGCCCCGACATGGGGTCATCGGACCAAGATACCCCCACCCCTTCCCCCTCTTCCTATGGGAAAGGCCTCCAACTTGCAAAATCCTACAAAACCCTCAAACGGTGAGAAAAGTCGCCGTTTTGACCTCCACAACCGGCAGGCCATGGGGTGATTCCGCCCGAAAACAGGGTAGGATTTTTTTGTTTGTTTGTTTCTTCCGAAACGGCAGGGTGTTAGCGGGTGGGTGGTCCGAACTGCACAGTGCGATTCCGTTTTGGGTTATTTCACCCATAAAATGTTTGCTCCCTGATGCTCTCACCAGCAGGGCTGTTTTTGGGGGGCTCTGGGGGGAGAGGAGGGAGGCGGTGAAAAAATATATATTTTTTTGGTTCTGATTGCATTTGCTCAATGACCACACACACACACACACACACACACACGCACACACGCGAGTCCGAGGGTCTGTTGAGGTTTTATTTCCTGCAAACCAGCAGGGAGAAACAGAAAAAAAAAAACAAAAAAAAAAACTCCTCCCACGAATTCAAGCGATCAAGCAAGATCAGAACCATCTAGAAACTTCCTGTCCCTTCGAGACACCCGGGCAGATAAACCCACGTGTGTTCCCCGCTATCGACAGGGCCATCGGCCGTCGACCTCGGCCTCCCCAGAGTTCTCATGCAAATTCTTCTTTCTTCTCTTTGTTTCCATGAGAAAAAAATAATAATAATCCTACAGAATAAAAGTCTAATGGGCTAAGTGTCCGGTCGGCCGGTCGGCCGTTCAACCAATCACAGCGTCATATGCTAATGATATGCTAAGGCCACTCAACCGCTCGCTATGACGTGCGCTGACCACCAGGGGGCAGATGCTCTGACCAGTAGGTGAGCTTGCTGCTGGGGTCCGGCCGATCGGGACTGAGCGAGACGGGCCGGACACGCCCTGGAGCCCTCCCGCGGTCCCTCCCCGGCTGGCCCACCTCCCGCGTCCCTCCCCGGCCCCGATCGTGCACCGGTGGGGTCCCTCGGCCTGGCCTGCGCCCTCTCACCATCCGGGACCCCTCGGGGGGATGTCGGAGAGCTGGTTTCGGCCCGATCCCGCAGGCCAGGCCGAGGGACCCCACGGTTGCATGAATACGTGCACCGGGCCTCTAGTAATAATCCTATCTAATAAAAGAGTAATATGCAAATTGACCATCACCCCAACACACAAGATGGCTGCCCCCATGTGGACACAAGATGGCCAGCAGGGGAGGGCAGTTGGGAGGGACCAGGCCTGCAGGGGAGGGCAGTTGGGGGGGACCAGGCCTGCAAGGGAGGGCAGTTAGGGGGGACCAGGCCTGCAGGGGAGCGCAGTTAGGGGGGACCAGGCCTGCAGGGGAGGGCAGTTAGGGGCGACCAGGCCTGCAGGGGAGGTCAGTTGGGGGCGACCAGGCCTGCAGGGGAGGGCAGTTAGGGGCAAACAGGCTGGCAGGGGAGCAGTTAGGCATCAATCAGGCTGGCAGGAGAGTGGTTAGGGGGTGATCAGGCTGGCAGGCAGAAGCGGTTAGGGGCGATCAGGAAGGCAGGCAGGCGAGCAGTTGGGAGCCAGCAGTCCCGGATGGTGAGAGGTAGGATAAGGCCTAAACAGGCAGTCAGACATCCCTCGAGGGGTCCCAGATTGGAGAGGGTGCAGGCTGGGCTGAGGGACACCCCGCCGCCCCCCCCCCCCCCCCGTGCATGAATTTTGTGCACCGGGCCTCTAGTAATAATAATAAAAATAAAAACCGTGACATACACTCACATGGGGGTTGGGGGGTGGACGGGTGTTTGGGGTGACCTCCCAGGTCCTTCAGGAATTCAAATCCCACCCAGACAAGGATGAATATCACCTGCAAGTGTTTGGGGAGAAAAAACAAGAGCCGTGGGGGGCGGGGGGTGAATGTCCCCATCCTCCCTGGTTACAGGGTCCCCGGTGACAAAGGATCCGAGGAAAAAAAATGGTTCGATTAACGTGAAAACACCAGCCGTGCAAGGGGCTCAGGGGTTGAGCGTCGACCTAGGAACCAGGAGGTCCAGGTTCGATTCCCAGTCAAGGGCACATGCCCAGGTTGTGGGCTCCATCCCCAGTAGGGGGCGTGCAGGAGGCAGTCAATCCATGATTCTCTCTCATCATGGATGTTTCTCTCTCTCTCCCTCTCCCCTCCTCTCTGAAATCAATAATATATAGACTAGAGGCCCGGTGCATGAAATTTGTTCATGGGAGGGGGGTCCCCTCAGCCCAGCCTGCACCCTCTCCAATCCGGGACCCCTCGGGGGGTGTCTGACTGCTAAACCAGCAGTCGGACATCCCTCTCACAATCCGAAACTGCTGGCTTCTAACCACTCACCTGCCTGCCTGATCACCCCTAACTGCCCCCCTGCCGGCCTGATCGCCCCTAACTGCCCCCCCTGCCGGCCTGATCGCCCCTAACTTCCCTCTCTGCCAGCCTGATCGCCCCTAACTGCCCTCTCTGCCAGCCTGATCACCCCTAACCACTCCCATGCTGGCCTGATCGCCCCTAACTGCCCCTCCTGCCTGCCTGGTCGCCCCTAACTGCACCCCCCCCCCGCATGCCTGGTCACCCCTAACTACCCCTCCCCCACTGGCCTGGTCACCCCTCACTGCCCCTCTGCTGGCCTGGTCACCCCCAACTTCCCGCTCCCCCACCTTCCTGGTCGTTCCCAACTGCCCCACCCACTGGCCTGGTCACCCCTCACTGCCCCCCCCTGCCGGCCTGGTCGCCCCACGCAGCCTGCTGGTCTGTCGTTGCGTGAGGGCGTCCCGACCAATTTGCATATCACGCTTTTATTAGTACAGATTTTTTTTAAAAAACAACACCCTCCAATCGATCCTCTCCCGCCTTCCATGAATCCGCCTTCAAGCCCTTGCATAGAGATGCCTGTTGGGGGGGAAAATCCACTGGTTGGCCCCACGGGGCGGGGGGGGAGTCTCCAGGGACACCCCCAAATGTTGGCATGATTGCTTAGGGGCGCCCCCTTCCTGGGGGTGAGCGCCGCGTCGCCAAGGAGTTCCCCCCGAGTCTTTCATTCTCAACACAGACGAGACGCCGGCCTTTAATTCGCACCCCCTCAGAGCGTCACGTAAGAGTTGTCACTCATCGTAAACCTGAAGCCGCCGAGAGCAAGCACCTCGTCTCCTTGGGGGGGCCGGCCCGGGGCCCGGCCGGGCGCCCCCGCGGATTCCGTCTCCGCCGTCTGCAGGCACGGGGGTCCCGTCATCGTCTCGGTCCCAGGAGGCTCGGCCTCGACCTTGGCGAGCTGGACCTCCAAGCCCTCGATCAGGACGTCCTCCGGGTCCCGGTCGTCCACCTTCTGCAAGTGCGTGAGGTTCTGCGTGTCCTTAATCCACTCCTGCGGGGACAGCCCACGGCAACTCAAAGGCAAGAAAGCTGGGGCCCCCTCCGCCAAGGAGGCGATAAAAGGGTGAGGTACAGCCAGGCCGGCGTGGCTCAGTGGTTGAGCATCGGCCTGTGGACTGAAGGGTCCCGGGTTCGATTCCCGGCCAAGGGCACAGGCCCGGGTTGCAGGCTCGATCCCCAGTAGGGGGCGTGCAGGAGGCAGCTGATCCATGATTCTCTCTCCTCATGGATGTTTCTCTCTCTCTCTCTCTCTCTCTCTCTCCCCCTTTCTCTCTGAAATCCATAAAAATCCTATATAATAAAAGCCTAATATGCTAATTGTCTGGTCGCTCAGTGGGCTGTTCAACCAATCAAAGCGTCATATGCTAATGATATGCTAAGGCCGCTCAACTGCTCGCTATGACGCGCACTGACCACCAGGGGGCAGACAGTCGACTGGTCAACCACTCGCTATGACGTGCACTGACCACCAGGGGGCAGACGCTCCGACCGGTAGGTGAGCTTGCTGCTGGGGTCCGGCCGATCGGGACTGAGTGAGACGGGCCGGACACGCCCTGGAGCCCTCCCGCGGTCCCTCCCCGGCTGGCCCACCTCCCGCGTCCCTCCCCGGCCCCGATCGTGCACCGGTGGGGTCCCTCGGCCTGGCCTGCGCCCTCTCGCCATCCGGGACCCCTCGGGGGATGTCGGAGAGCCGGTTTCGGCCCGATCCCGCAGGCCAGGCTGAGGGACCCCACTGGGGCACGGATTCATGCACCGGGCCTCTAGTATATACACACTAGTATAGGGTGCAATGCTTTCTTACCACTTAGAATTTTTTAAAATAAAGGAAATAAAATGGGTGTGGCCTTTACATAAAGATACCAACACCAGGGCCATTCTCTCTTCAAGGGGATGGGAACCCGCCGCCCCCCAAATAGGACACTTGCCTGGAGGGTTATTTTGGGCTGAAAACAATTTAAAAAAGAGAAAAAAAAAGAGCAGCCCTGACAGGTGTGGCTCAGTGGATAGAGCGTCGGCCTGCGGACTGGAGGGTCCCGGGTTCGATTCCGGTCAAGGGCATGTACCTTGGTTGCAGGCACATCCCCAGTGGGGGGCGTGCAGGAGGCAGCTGATGGATGTTTCTCTCTCATCGATGTTTCTAGCTCTCTATCCCTCTCCCTTCCTCTCTGTAAAAAAATCAATAAAATATATTTTTAAAAAATAATAAAAATAAAACTAAAATAGCAAACACAGCAGCAGCATCCAGCCCTCCTTCTGCCACGAGTTTTTTGCAGAAAATTTCCATTCGCAAAGGCTCTCTCCTCTCCTTTCCATGTCCACCTCCAACCCACAAAGGACTTCCTGCTTTAAAATAGGATTTTATTGTGTGTTTTTTTTTAGAGAGAGAGGAAGGGAGAGGGAGAGAGGGAGATAGAAACATCCATGATGAGAGAGAAGCATGGATCAGCTGCCTCCTGCACGCCCCCTACTGGGGATGGAGCCCGCAACCCGGGCATGTGCCCTTGACTGGGAATCGAACCCAGGACCCTGCAGTCCGCAGGCCGACGCTCTATCCACAGAGACAAACCAACTAGGGCTCCTTTGTCTTTTTAATCTTTTTACTCTGTCTTTTGTCCCTTTAATTGACAGACCCCCGGCACAGAACCTAACAGTGTGCAGAAAAAAAATTTTTTTTCATCACCCTTCTGTTTCTTTTATCTGCCTCACACCTAAATCGTTTTGAAATTCACCTTTTGCTCCTGCCCGGCCGGCGTGGCTCAGTGGATGAGTGTCAATGTACGAACCAGGAGGTCAAGGTTCGATTCCCGGTCAAGGGCACACGCCTGGGTTGCAGGCTCGATCCCCAGTAGGGGGCGTGCAGGAGGCAGCCGACCCATGATTCTCTCTCCTCATGGATGTTTCTCTCTCTCCCTCCCTCTCCCTTCCTCTCTGAGATCAATAAAAAATATATTTTTAAAAAAAGGCCAATTACCACCTGGTGGGCGTGGCTCAGTGGCTGAGAATCAACCTATGACCCATGAGGTCAGGGTTCGATTCCTGCTCAGGGCACATGCCTGGGTTGGGGGTTCGATCCCCAGTAGGGGGCGTGCAGGAGGCAGCCGATCCATGATTCCCTCTCCTCATGGATGTTTCTCTCTCTCTCTCTCTCTCTCTCTCTCTCTCTCTCTCTCTCTCTCTCTCCTTTCCTCACTGAAATCAATAAAAAACATATTTTATTTTTAAAAGATAAGAAATTCATCTTTCTCCCTTTCATGATCTGAAGGGTACAAACCTCTTCCCAGAAATAAATACACACCCACCTCCTGACCCCCCCCCCCAAAAAAAATGTGTGAATGACAGTTTCTACGGAAACAGGGTCTCTGCAGATGGGATGGGGTGCAGGGTCGCAGACAAGGTCATCCGGGGTCAGGTGGGGGGCCCCCATCCAAGGTCATGGCCCTTGTCAGACACAGAAGCGGAGACGGATGGAGGCAGAGGCGGGAGGGACCCTCCCAGGAGCCTCCAGGGGTGGGAGGGGAGGGGGGGACCTGGGACCCCAGGACCTCAGACGCCTGGTCTCCAGGCCGGAGAGAGAGGGTGCCTGGGTGATGTTTGGAACCCCATGGAACCAGCCAATCTCTGACCACGTTAACCTTCCGGCTGACACCCACAGCGGCCTCTCCCCCTCTGCTGGGCCCCCCGGGGTGGGGCCTGGTCCCCTGGGCCTCACTGTCCACCAGCTGTGGGTCCCAGGCCCCCCCCCACCCCCACCTGCTCCCCCTAAGCAGGTCCCCGGTGAATGAAATGAAATGACAGCAGCCGTGGCTGGGAAACGGAAGTTTTGGGGTTTGGGCTCCGTCTGCAGGGGGAACGTGGGGGTGCATACAACTTCCTGAGCCGATCAGAGGGGACAGGAGGCCTTGTCTCTGGGGCCGATGGAGAGAGAGAGGCTGTTTGGGAGAGTCTTACAGCCTCTCTCTCTCTCTCTCTCTCTCTCTCTCTCTCTCTCTCTCCGAAAAGAATAAATCAAAACGGACAAGCGGCTGCTTTGAGACCAACGGAAGCTGGAGGGCACTTGAGGGGGTGCCTGGGTCTTTAAAAGGCGGCATGGAGCCCTGGCCGGTGTGGCTCAGTGGGTAGAGCGTCGGCCTGCAGACTGGAGGGTCCCGGGTTCGATTCCCGGTCAAGGCCACATGCCCAGGGTTGTGGGCTCCATCCCCAGTCGGGGGCGTGCGGGAGGCAGCCGATCCATGATCCTCTCTCATCATTTTTTTTTATTTATTATTATTGATTTCAGAGAGGAAGGGAGAGGGAGAGAGAGAGAAACATCCATGAGGAGAGAGAATCATGGACCGGCTGCCTCCTGCACGCCCCCGACTGGGGATCAAGCCTGCAACATGTGCCCTGATGGGGAATCGAACCCGGGACCCTTCAGTCCGCAGGCCGACGCTCTGCCCACTGAGCCACACCGGCCAGGGCTCTCTCTCTCATCGCTGATGTTTCTATCTCTCTCTCCCTCTCCCTTCCTCTCGGAAATCGATCAATCACTATATATCCTATACAATAGAGGCATAGTATGCTAATATTAGTCCCTCGACCAGGAGTCCGTCCGGGAGTTCGACCAGGGGGCGGGGCCGGCCGGGGCAAGGGAGGGAGGCCTGAGCCGGCAGCCGGCAGCCACTAGGGACCCTGCCAGTGCACGAATTTCATGCACCGGGCCTCTAGCATATATACACGGAGCGGCCAGACGATGACGATCTCTGAACGCATTGATCATCCGGCCGCTCCGGGTCTGTCCTATAGAATAAAAGGCTAATATGCAAATGGTCCCCTCGACCGGGAGTTCGACCAGCAGGCAGGCCGGCCGACCGCCCACGTCCCCTCCCCCTGGCCGGGCTGGCCGGACCCCACCCATGCACGGATTCATGCACCGGGCCTCTTATATATATATATATATACACACACACACTGAGTGGCCAGGTTATTATGCGTTCAGAGATCATCCTCATCTGGCCACTCCGTGTCTATGTATTTAAAATATAAAAATTAAAAATCAGGTTCACAGACTGTAGGAAAAAAGAAAAAAGAAATACACACAATCCACTCCCCACCCCCACCCCCCCAAAAAAAATTTCTTTTAAATAAAAATTAAAATGGTGCAGGAGGGAGATATAAGAGGGTGATGAAGCCTGCAGATTCAGCCGCCACGGGTAGGCGGCTCTCACCTGGAAATTCCCGTGGTGGGACTCGAACAGCCCGGGGAACGTGGCCTTGGGGTCCGGAACACGGGGCATCAGTAGCCGTTTCACTCTGGAGGGGACACGGACGAGCATGTGGTCAGATGGGGTGACTCCCCGGAACTGGGGGGGTGGGGAGGGCGGGGACACGTCCACGGGACACAGCCCCCCCCTGGAGGGCGGAGGGGGACTGTGGATTTCGACCTCAGAGGCTCAGAGCCCGCATGGAACTCTGTCCTCAGCCTCAAGGTCTGGGCCCCCCTGCCCCCCATCTTTATATGCCAAAGGCACCCCACGCTGAGCTTCCAGGGGACGCCCCACCAGCAGTGAGATGTGACCCCTAAGTAATAAAAGCCTCCGGTCGGCCGTTCAACCAATCACAGCGTCATATGCTAATGATATGCAAAGGCTGCTCAACTGCTCGCTATGACGTGCACTGACCACCAGGGGGCAGACAGTCGACTGGTTAACCAGTTGCTATGACGTGCACTGACCACCAGGGGGCAGACGCTCCGACCGGTAGGTGAGCTTGCTGCTGGGGTCCGGCTGATCGGGACTGAGCGAGACGGGCCGGACACGCCCTGGAGCCCTCCCGCGGTCCCTCCCCGGCTGGCCCACCTCCCGCGTCCCTCCCCGGCCCCGATCGTGCACCCGTGGGGTCCCTCGGCCTGGCCTGCACCCTCTCGCCATCTGGGACCCCTCGGGGGATGTCGGAGAGCCGGTTTCAGCCCGATTCAGCCCGATTCCATGGTCAGGGTGCGTGTAGGAGGCAACCAATCCATGTGTCTCTCTCACATCTCTCTCCCTCCCTCTCTCTCTCTCTCTCTCTCTCTCTCTCTCTCTCTCTCTCTCTCTCTGTCTCACTCGCTCTAAAAATCAATGGAAAAAATACCCTTGGGTGTGGATTAACCAAAAAAAAAAAAAAAAGCTTTGGTTCAGGTAGTGACAGGCAGGCAGCCCGAACCCATTGATTGTCTGGTTACAGTATCACCGCAAATATTGGTGATTGGAACATTGATTATTTTTAGCCGAATTCCATTGAGGGGATCTCTCTGCCCTCCCCCACCCCCTCCCTGAAAAGAAGGCGTCGATATTTCCTTTTTGCAAAGGAAGTTTCTGTCTGTCACGGGCGCCCCCCACTCCCTTATCAGGGGGTGGATCGTGCGTGTTATCACGGAGGTGACGTCAAGAGAATTCTACCCAGAAATCCTTTATCTACCGTTCACTTCCTCCCCACGTCTTCTTTCTTTTTTTTTTTTTTTTTTTGTTTTGTTATTTTTTTAATTGATTTCAGAGAGAAAGGAAGAGGGAGGGAGAGAGAGAGAGAGAAACATCCATGATGAGAGGGAATCATGGATCGGCTGCCTCCTGCACGCCCCCTACTGGGGATGGAGCCTGCAACCCTGGGCATGTGTCCTTGACCGGGAATCGAACCTGTGACCTCCTGGTTCCTAGGTTGATGCATACTGGATAGATGGATGAATGGATGATGGACAGATGGATAGCTAGACAGATAGATGTACATTGTGTGGATGGATGGATGGATGGATGGACGGACGGACGGACGGACGGATGGATGGATGGATGGACAGAAATGGGGTAGATCCCAATGTATATTATTAAAGGCCAGTGGCCATAACACCGTAATGCTGTAATGACCAAACGACTGGTCACCAGGAGGTGTATTGATGGGTCTCGTCGGCGCGGCGGGAGTCTGGTTCCTGCCCACGTGGTGGGTCTGGGGTCTCGCGCAATTTCACGCGCTGGGCCTCTAGTCTATAAATATACTGATTGATAATCGATGATTAATAAATGGATGGATGGATAGATAAATGGATGGATGGATGGGTGGATGGATGGATGGATGGATGGATGGATGAATGGATGGATGAGGATGGGTGGATGATGGATGGGTGGAGGGATGGATGGAAGAATGGATGGATGGATGGATGGATGGATGGATGGATGGATGGATGGATGGATAGATGGAGAGATATATGGATTGATGGCTGGATGGATGGATAGATATATGGATTGATGGATGGATGGATGGATGGATGGATGGATAGATGGATGGATGGATGAATGGATGGATGAATGGATGGATGGATGGATGGATGGATGGATGGATGGATGGAGGATGGATGGATGGATGGAGAGATAGATACATCATGGGTAGATGGATGAATGGGTGATGGTGGACAGATATTGGATAGATGGATGAAGGATGGATGGATGGATGGATGGATGGATGGATGGATGGATAGATGATGAATGGATGGATTGATGGATGGATGGATGGATGGATGGAGAGATGGATGGATGGATGAAGGATGGATGGATAGATGGATGGATGGATGGATGGATGGATAGATAAATGGATGGATGCATGCATGCATAGATGTATGTATGTGCCCTTTACCGGGAATCGAACCTGGGACCCTTCGGTCTGCAGGTCGATGCTCTATCCACTGAGACACACCAGCCAGGGCTGAAATCAATAGTTTTAAAATGGGACGAGCAGTGTAGAAATGGGACACTCCGCTAATTAATCGTATTGGACGGTTTTCCTCTTTTTACCCCACGTCTGCGTGTCTGAGAGGGCTGTCCTTACCTCTGTAGCTTCCACACACACAGGAGGAGGAGGAGCAGGGTCAGGAAGGCGGCCAGGCAGTAAATCGGCACGAATTTGGAGAAAGCCCGTTCCTCCTGGCACGAGTCTGAGGAGGAGCAGAATGAGATGCTGTGAGTTTTCGTCGGGAAAGTGCGTCCGTCCGTCTTGGTCTCGGCCGGGAGGGTCGTGGGAGGAGAGAAGGCGTCCTGGGACAGACACACGTCAGGGAGTGGGGGCCCCACACACTGCCATTGGGACCAGCATTTCCAGGGGGAGTGGAGAACATTGAACTTGCTTTTGGATATCACCCATTAGTCATCCATCCATCCATCCATCCATCCATCTACCCAACATGTATCTATCTCTCCATCCATCCATCATCCATTCATCCATCATCCATCCATCCATCCATCCATCCATCCATTCATCCATCCTCCATTCATCCATCCATCATCCATTCATCCATCCATCCAAAATCTCTCCATCAATCCATCCATCCATCCATCCATCCATCCATCCATCTATCATCTATTCATCCATCATCCATCCATCCAATATCTGTCCATCCATCCCTCCATCATCCATCATCCATTCATCCATCTATCCAATATCTCTCCATCCATCTATCATCCATTCATACATCCATCCATCATCCATCCATTCATCTATCCAATATCTCTCCATACATCCACCCATCATCCATCCATCCATCATCCATTCATCTATCCATCGTCCATTCATTCATCTACCCAACATGTATTTATCTCTCCATCCATCCATTCATCATCCATTCATCCTTCTATCCAATACCTGTCCATCCAGCCATCATCCATCCATCCTCATCCATCCATCCATCCATCCATCCACCCATACATCCATCTACCCAACAAGTATCTATCTGTCTATCTATCCATCCACCCATCCATCATCTATTCATCCATCCATTTATTAATCATCTATTATCAATCTCTATATTTATCATGTTATCTATCATCTACCTATCCATCCATCCATACATACATACATACATACATACATACATACATACATCTATGCATCCATCATTTATTTATCCATCCATCCATCGGTTTATTAATCATCTATTATCAATCTATATATTTATAGATTGGGATGGATCCCATTTCTGTCTATTCATCCATCCATCACCCATCCAACCATCCATCCATAAACACAATGTCCATCTATCAGTCTAGCTATCCATCTGTCCATCACACATTCATCCATCTATCCCATATGCATCAACCTATGAACCAGGAGATTACGGTTCGATTCCCAGTCAGGGAACATGCCTGGGTTGTGGGTTCGACCCCCAGTAGGGGGCGTGCAGGAGGCAGCCGGTTTGTAGTTCTCTCTCCTCATGGATGAATGAGCATTATTACCTCGTGGCTGCCCCCTCTGCTGGTGGGTCACCTCCGACCAGTCGCTAGGGTAGCTTGTGGAGCTGTAGATGAGCTCTATGGTGGTCGCTCTGGCTCGAAAGGAGTAGCATTTGTCAGCATCCAAGCCCTGGATGGTCACATTACAGGTCTTTTCTTTCTGGGACTGGAGGAAGGGAAGCAAACATGAAGGTCGGTGGCCTGACGTGTAGGTAGATGTGTAGATAAGTAGCTGATAGAAATAGAGGATAGATACATAAATGGATAGAGGATGGATGGATGGATGGATGGATGGATGGATGGATGGATGGATGGATGAATGGATAGATGAGTGAATGGATGGATGGATGGATGGATGGATGGATGGATGAGTAGATGGATAGATGGATGGATGGATGGATGGATGGATGGATGGATGGATGGATGGATGGATGGATGAGTGGATGGATGAATGGATGGATGAATGGATACATGGATGGATGGATGGATGGATGGATGGATGGATGGATGGATGGATGGATGGATACATGGATGGATGGATGGATGGATGGATGGATACATGGATGGATGGATGGATGGATGGATGGATGAGTATATGGATAGATGGATGGATGGATGGATGGATGGATGGATGGATGGATGGATGGATGGATGGATGGATGGATAGATGGATGCATGGACAGATATTGGATAGATGGATGGATGGATGGATGGATGGATGGATGGATGGATGGATGGATGGATGATGGAGGAGTTAATGGATGGATGGATGGATGGATGGATGGATGGATGGATGGATGAGTGGATGGATGGATGGATGGATGGATGGATGGATGGATGGATGGGTTGAAGGATGGATGGATGGATGGATGGATGGATGGATGGATGGATGGATGGATGGATACATGGATGGATGGATACATGGATGGATGGATGGATGGATGGATGGATGGATGAGTATATGGATGGATGAGTGGATGGTGGGTGGGTGGATGGATGGATAGATGGATGATGGAGGAGTTAATGGATGGATGGATGGATGGATGGAGTGGAGGGATGGATGGATGGATGGATGGATGGATGGATGGATGAGTGGGTAAGTATAAGGATGGATGGATGCATGGATGGATGGATGGATGGATGGATGGATGGATGGATGGATGGATGGATGGGTGGATGGATGAGTGGATGGATGCATGGATGGATGGATGGATGGATCGATGGATGGATGGATGGATGGATGGATGATAGATGAATGAATAAATAGGTACATGATAGATAGTATGATAAATACATAGATTGATAACAGATGATTAATAAATGGATGGATGGATAAGTATTTGATAGATGATATGATAAACATACAGATTGATAATAGATGATTGAAGGATGGATGGATGGATGGATGGATGATAGATAATATGATAAATATATACATGGACATTACATGACTAATGAATGGATGGGTAGATAGATGATGAGTAGATGGTAGGACTTCCTGTCTTCATTCTGGGAACAAAGCTTTCCTTCTCTCAGGCATTTGGAAATCTTGTGGGACTTTCTCTTTTTGCCCCAAAACAACAGGAAAACAAACAAACAAACAAACAAACAAACAAAGAGGAAAACCCATCCCAGTCAGTGGTTGAGCATCGACCCAGGAACCAGGAGGTCACCATTTGATTCCAGGTCAGAGCACCGATAATCCAAGAGCAATTCCTTTAAATAAATCTCAATACCTGTCTCTCTCTCTCTCTCTCTCTCTCTCTTCCTCTCTCTGTCATCCTCTTTCTTCTCCTTCTCTCTTCCTCCCTCTCCCTCCCTTTTCCTCTCCCTTTCCTCTCTTTACTATCTATCTATCTATCTATCTATCTATCTATCTATCTATCAATCATCTATCTATTATCTATCATCTATGTATCTATCATCTATCTTCTCTCTATTATCTATCTATCATCTATCTATATCTATCATCTATCTATTTATCATCTATCTATCTATCTATATATCTATCTATCTATCTATATCATCTATCATCTATCTATCTCTATCTATCTATCTATCTATCTATCTATCTATATCTGTCTATCTATCATCTATTTATCTATCATCTATCTATCTATTTATTATCTATCTATCTATTATCTATGTATCTGTCATTTATCTTCTCTCTATTATCTATCTACTTATAATATATATATATCATCTATCATCTATCTATCATCTATCTATCTATCTATCTATCTATCTATCTATCTATCTATCTATCTATCTATCTATCTATCTATCTATCTACCCATCTATCTCCATGTGTCTTCACAGTGATCATCTTGGGGATGTTCCGTGACAGAGGGCCCCCCAAGAAGACGCCCCCACCCCGACTCACCTGCCACTCTCTGTCCAAGCTGCTCTTGTACTGAATCTCGTACTGGAGTCCCCGGAAGGGCAGGTCGGGACACGCCACCGTCACGGCATCCTGACGCCACAGGACACGCAGACCCTTCGGCGCGTTGGGTTTCACTGAGGAGAGACCACACAGGAGGGATGGTCGTCTGCGCGAAGACGGGGCACCCCACGTCCCCACGGGGACCTCGGGGAGTGCACTCAGAATCCCCTTCTTCGGCCTGAGTCCACTCTTCCTTTATTTTTACTTTTTAGAAACATATTCTTATTGATCTCAGAGAAGAAGGGAGAGAGAGAGAGAGAGAGAGAGAAACATCCATGAGGAGAGAGAATCACGGACCGGCTGCCTCCTGCACGCCCCCTACTGGGGATCGAGCCCGCAACCCGGGCATGTGCCCTTGACTGGGGATCAAGCCAACCTTGACCTCCTGGTTCCTAGGTCAACACTCAACCCCTGAGCCACATGTCCGGGCTTGATCCCCAGTAGGGGGCGTGCAGGAGGCAGCCGATCCATGATTCTCTCTCATCATGGACGTTTCTCTCTCTCTCCCTCTCCCTTCCTCTTACAAAAAAAAAATCTACTTAAGGAAAACCAATGGGGTGGGGTTCGGGCACTGAGAGTGTCTCTCTCTCTCCTCGTGTTTGGAGGGAAAGACTGCAAAGCATCTTGGGAGCTTTCCCTCCCGCCGCAGCCTGCACAGCGCCCTCTGGTGTCCCTCTCGGCGTTGCATGCATTTTTCTGTCCCTGGTGCGTGTGGCCACGGAATGTTCTGGAACTTACAGTAAGAGCTGATCCACTGGCTCCAGGACACGAGCCGCTGGGTCCCATTCCAGATGGAAAAGTAGAGAATGGTGTCGCCCTCGGCCTCCAGGACACACCCAGCCCGGCGACCGCGTTGGAGGATGTAGTTGGAGCATTCACTGTCGTTCTTATGTTTAAATCTGTGGTTTGGAGAGAGAGAGAGAGAGAGAGAGAGAGAGAGAGAGAGAGAGAACCATTGAGCCATAGATCTTATTTGGAAATATTACTTATCCTATCTAATAAAGAGGAAATATGCTAATGGATCCTCACGCCATCGCAAAGATGGTGGCACCCACAGCCAATAAGGAGGGAATATGCTAATTGACTGCCCCGCCCTCAAAGATGGCGGCACCCACAGCCAATAAGGAGGGAATATGCTAATTGACCCTCACGCTGTCACAAAGATGGCAGCGCCCACAGCCAATAAGGAGGGAATATGCTAATTGACTGCCCCGCCCTCAAAGATGGCAGTGCCCACAGCCAATCAGGAGGGAATATGCTAATTGACTGCCCTGCCCTCAAAGATGGTGGTGCCCACAGCCAATAAGGAGGGAATATGCTAATTGACTGCCCCGCCCTCAAAGATGGTGGCGCCCACAGCCAATCAGGAGGGAATATGCTAATTGACTGCCCCGCCCTCAAAGATGGTGGCACCCACAGCCAATCAGGAGGGAATATGCTAATTGACTGCCCCGCCCTCAAAGATGGTGGCACCCACAGCCAATAAGGAGGGAATATGCTAATTGACTGCCCCGCCCTCAAAGATGGTGGCACCCACAGCCAATCAGGAGGGAATGTGCTAATTGACTGCCCCACCCTCAGAGATGGTGGTGCCCACAGCCAATAAGGAGGGAATATGCTAATTGATTGTCCCACCCTCAAAGATGGCAGCACCCACAGCCAATAAGGAGAGAATATGCTAATTGACTCCCCGCCCTCAAAGATGGCGGCGCCCACAGCCAATAAGGAGGGAATATGCTAATTGACTGCCCCGTCCTCAGATATGGCAGTGCTCACAGCCAATAAGGAGGGAGTATGCTAATTGACTCCCCGCCCTCAAAGATGGCGGCGCCCACAGCCAATCAGGAGGGAATATGCTAATGGACTGCCCCGCCCTCAGAGATGGCAGCGCCCACAGCCAATAAGGAGGGAATATGCTAATTGACTGCCCCGCCCTCAGAGATGGCACCGCCCACAGCCAATAAGGAGGGAATATGCTAATTGACTGCCCCGCCCTCAAAGATGGAGGTTCCCACAGCCAATAAGGAGGGAATATGCTAATGGACTGCCCCGCCCTCAAAGATGGCAGTGCCCACAGCCAATCAGGAGGGAATATGCTAATTGACTGCCCCGCCCTCAAAGATGGCGGCGCCCACAGCCAATCAGGAGGGAATATGCTAATTGACTGCCCCGCCCTCAAAGATGGCAGCGCCCTGCACGCCCCCTACTGGGGATCGATCCCACAACCCAGGCATGTGCCCTGGACCGGGAATCGAACCATGACCTCCTGGTTCCTACGTCAAGGTTCAACCACTGAGCCACACCAGCCAGGCAGATTTTTTTTAATATATATTTTTATTGATTTTTTTACAGAGAGGAAGGGAGAGGGACAGAGAGCCAGAAACATCAATGAGAGAGAACATTGATCAGCTGCCTCCTGCACGCCCCCCACTGGGGATGTGCCCGCAACCAAGGTCCATGCCCTTGACTGGATTCGAACCCGGGACCCTTCCGTCCAAAGGCCGATGCTCTATCCACTGAGCCACACCGGTCAGGGCAGTATTTTTTTATTTCATTCAGTGATTTATAATACCTTCCAATCATTAGTTATAGTCACACTCAACTTGTCTCCAATCCGATCATTGATAGGACCTCAAAAATAGCGTTAGCTCCTTTTGTAACAATATATAGAGATATTTTTATTGATTTCAGCGAGGACGGGGAGAGGGAGAGAGAGAGAGAAACATCCATGAACCTTCTGAGACCCCAACGTATACTTCATCCTTAAGACCTTAAACCCACTCTAGACGGCTTGGCTCAGTGGTTAGAGCGTCGGCCTGCAGACCGATCCCGGGTTCGATTCCCGGTCAGGGCGCATGCCCAGGTTGTGGGCTCCATCCCCAGTAGGGGGCATGCGGGAGGCAGCTGGTCCATGATTCTCTCTCCTCATGGATGTTTCTCTCTCTCTCTCTCTCTCTCTCTCTCTCTCTCTCTCTCTCTCTCCCTCCCTCTCCTTTCCTCTCTGAAATCTATAAACTAAAATGAAAATTATGCAAATCAATGGTAAAATATGCTTGAGTGAGGATTTTAAAGAAGAAGGAAGGAGGAGGAGGAGGAGGAGGAGGAGGAGGAGGAGGAGGAGGAGGAGGAGGAGGAGAAATAAGACCTTAAACCCAAGCCGTGACTAGATAAAAATTTACCCCCATAAAGCGTGGAACAGAGTGTAGAATCTCAGAGGGAAGGTGGGAGTGGGTGGGAGATTATTACCTAAAGGCCTTGTAAGCATAACCCATGGACAATAGTGGAGTGAGGGCCTGGGTGGGGATTAGGGGTGGGGGCGGGCTGGAGAGGGCCAATGGAAGGGAAAAAGGGGGGGGGTATGTGTCATCCTTTCAACAATAAAGATTTACACAGAAAATCCTACATGATAAAGAGGTGATATGCAAATTGACCCTCACGCCCTTGCACAAGATGTATGCCCCCAAGTGGTCAAAGATGGCTGCTACAAGATGGCAGGCAGGGGAGGGCAGTTAGGGGTGACCAGGCCTGCAGGGGAGGGCAGTTGGGAGGGACCAGGCCTGCAGGGGAGGGCAGTGGGGGGGAACCAGGCCTGCAGGGGAGGGCAGTTGGGGGCGACCAGGCCTGCAGGGGAGGGCAGTTAGGGGGGACCAGGCCTGCAGGGGAAGGCAGTTGGGAGGGACCAGGCCTGCAGGGGAGGGCAGTTGGGAGGGACCAGGCCTGCAGGGGAGGGCAGTTTGGGGGGACCAGGCCTGCAGGGGAAGGCAGTTGGGAGGGACCAGGCCTGCAGGGGAAGGCAGTTGGGAGGGACCAGGCCTGCAGGGGAGGGCAGTTAGGGGTGACCAGGCCTGCAGGGGAGGGCAGTTAGGGGTGACCAGGCCTGCAGGGGAGGGCAGTTAGGGGGGACCAGGCCTGAAGGGGAAGGCAGTTGGGAGGGACCAGGCCTGCAGGGGAGGGCAGTTAGGGGTGACCAGGCCTGCAGGGGAGGGCAGTTGGGGGAGACCAGGCCTGCAGGGGAGGGCAGTTCGGAGTGACCAGGCCTGCAGGGGAGGGCAGTTGGGAGGGACCAGGCCTGCAGGGGAGGGCAGTTAGGGGGGACCAGGCCTGCAGGGGAGGGCAGTTGGGGGGGACCAGGCCAGCAGGGGAAGGCAGTTAGGGGTACCAGGCCTGCAGGGGAGGGCAATTCGGAGTGACCAGGCCTGCAGGGGAGGGCAGTTGGGAGGGACCAGGCCTGCAGGGGAGGGCAGTTAGGGGGGGCCAGGCCTGCAGGAGAGGGCAGTTGGGGGGGACCAGGCCTGCAGGGGAGGGCAGTTAGGGGTGATTAGGCCTGCAGGGGAGGGCAGTTAGGAGTGACCAGGCCTGCAGGGGAGGGAAGTTGTGAGGGACCAGGCCTGCAGGGGATGGCAATTAGGGGGGACCAGGCCTGCAAGGGAGGGAGGGCAGTTAGGGGTGACCAGGCCTGCAGGGGAGGGCAGTTAGGGGTGACCAGGCTGGCAGGGGAGGGCAGTTTGGGGTGACCAGGCCTGCAGGGGATGGCAGTTGGGGGGAACCCGGCCTACAGGGGAGGGCAGTTAGGGGGGACCAGGCCTGCAGGGGAGGGCAGTTGTGGGCGACTAGGCCTGCAGGTGAGGGAAGTTGGGGGTGACCAGGGAGGGCAGTTGGGGGTTACCAGGCCTGCAGGGGAGGACAGTTAGGGGTGATCAGGCTGGCAGGGGAGCAGTTAGGCATCGATCAGGCTGGCAGGGGAGTGGTTAGGGGCAATCAGGCTGGCAGGGGAGTGGTTAGGGGCAATCAGGCAGGCAGGCAGGTGAGCGGTTGGGAGCCAGCCGTCCCGGATTGTGAGAGGGACGTCCCCCGAGGGGGTCCCAGATTGGAGAGGGTGCAGGCTGGCCTGGCGGACACCCCCACCCACCCCCCAGTGCACGAATTTCGTGCACCGGGCCCCCAGTAATACATAAAACAATGTTGGCCCCGTAAGACAGGAACCAACTGATGCCTGAAAAACTCAAATGACTCATCTCTGTCCCCACGGGGAGAGTTCAGGACCTTATTATGGCCCTCCCCCACCCCCACCCCCACCCCCACCCCCCTGTGAGTCTTGTGTGTTCGACATCGATTCATCTTCACGCCGCCCTCCTGCGTACGCCGCCCCCTTAATCTCACGGGCTATCAAACCACCGAGGGCGGACCACGCGGCACACGCCCCTGTTCACAGAACTGATAATCAATTCGTCGGAAAAGAGAAGAGAGGGAGAAAAAAAAAAAACCCTAAAAAACGGTCCCTCCTGCACGTCGCTCGTGTGTGTGTGTGTGTGTGTGTGTGTGTGTGGAAGGCAAGGTCCATACGGCGATAAGGCAAAGGCAGACCCCAGCTGGTGTGGCTCAGTGGGTAGAGCGTCGGCCTGGGGACGGAAGGGTCCCGGGTTCGATTCCCGGTCAAGGGCACAGGCCCGGGTTGCGGGCTCGATCCCCAGGAGGGGGCGTGCAGGAGGCAGCCGATCCGTGATTCTCTCTCTCCTCATGGATGTTTCTCTCTCTCTCTCACCCTCACCCTTCCTCTCTGAAATCAATAAAAATATATAAAACGAGAGGCCTGATGCACGAAATCCGTGCAAGAGTAGGCCTTCCTTCCCCCAGCTGCCGGCACCGGCTTCCCTCCGGCACCCGGGACCCGGGCTTTCCTCGCAGCCCTGGCTTCATCCGGAAGGTCGTCCGGAAGGATGTCTGGAAGGACGTCCGGTCTAATGCGCTTTTATTATGATAGATATCCCATAGAATAAAAGCCTACTATGCGAAGTGTCCGGTCGGCCGGTCGGCCGTTCAACCAATCAAAGTGTCATATGCTAATGATATGCTAAGGCCGCTCAACCGCTCGCTATGATGTGCACTGACCACCAGGGGGCAGACGCTCCGACCGGTAGGTGAGCTTGCTGCTGGGGTCCGGCCGATCGGGACTGAGCGAGACGGGCAGGACATGCCCTGGAGCCCTCCCGCGGTCCCTCCCCGGCTGGCCCACCTCCCGCGTCCCTCCCCGGCCCCGATCGTGCACCGGTGGGGTCCCTCGGCCTGGCCTGCACCCCCTCACAATCCAGGACCCCTCGGGGGATGTCAGAGAGCCGGTTTCGGCCCGATCCCACAGGCCTCTGATATACATACATTTTAAAAAGAGAGCCCTAACCGGTGTGGCTCATGGATAGAGCATCGGCCTGCGGACTGAAGGGTCCCGGGTTCGATTCCCGGTCAAGGGCATGTACCTTGGTTGCGGGCACATCCCCAGTGGGGGGCATGCAGGAAGCGGCTGATGGATGTTTCTCTCTCATGATGTTTCTAGCTCTCTCTCCCTCTCCCTTCCTCTCTGTAAAAATTCAATAATTTATATTTTTTTTAAAAAATAAAGAGAGAGAGATTTTAACCCGGGCACGGTTTTTCCTTCCCCGGGACACTTACCTGTAGAGAAAAGTCAGGTTCGTCCCCGAGGGCTGGTTTGCGTCCCACGTCACCTGCACGGTTTCGTAATTAAAGTTGACGATCTGGTATTCGAACGCGACCCCTGGGTCGAAACAGGCAGAGGCAGTAGACCGTGAGGTGATGTGGGACAGAGTTTGAGGTTTATAAAGTGACTAGAGGCCCGGTGCACGAAATTCATGCACGGGGTGGGGGGGGGTCCCCTCAGCCCGGCCTGCACCCTCTCCGATCCGGGACCCCTCGGGGGATGTCCGACTGATGGCTTAGGCTCAGGGTTCGGGCCTACACCGGCAGTCGGACATCCCTCTCACAATCCGGGACCGCTGGCTCCTAACTGCTCACCTGCCGGCCTGCCTGATCGCCCCTAACTGCCTCCCCCCACCAGTCTCATCACCCCTAACTGCCTCCCTGTTGGCCTGGTCGCCCCTAACTGCCCTCCCCGCCAGGCCTGGTTGCCCCCAACTGCCCTTCCCTGCAGGCCTGGTCACCCCCAACTGCCCTCCCCTGCAGGCCTGGTCACGCCCAACTGCCCTCCCCTGAAGGCCTGGTCCCCACCAACTGCCCTCCCCTGCAGGCCTGGTCCCCCGCAACTGCCCTCCCCTGCAGGCCTGGTTGCCCCCAACTGCCCTCCCCTGCAGGCCTGGTCACCCCCAACTGCCCTCCCTTGCAGGCCTGATCACCCCAACTGCCCTCCCCTGCAGGCCTGGTCCCTCCCAACTGCCCGCCCCTGCAGGCTTGGTCCCCCCCAACTGCCCTCCCCTGCAGGCCTGGTCCCCCCTCAACTGCCCTCCCCTGCAGGCCTGGTTGCCCCCAACTGCCCTCCCCTGCAGGCCTGGTCCCCTCAACTGCCCTCCCCTGCAGGCCTGGTTGCCCCCAACTGCCCTCCCCTGCAGGCCTGGTCACCCCCACTGCCCTCCCCTGCAGGCCTGGTCCCTCCCAACTGCCCTCCCCTGCAGGCCTGGTCGCTCCCAACTGCCCTCCCCTGTAGACCTGGGTCCCCCCCCAACTGCCCTCCCCTGCAGGCCTGGTCGCTCCCAACTGCCCTCCCCTGTAGACCTGGGTCCCCCCCCAACTGCCCTTCCCTGCAGGCCTGGTCGCCCCTAACTGCCCTCCCCTGCAGGCCTGGTCACCCCTAACTGCCCTCCCCTGCCGGCCTGGTCGCCCCACGCAGCCTGCTATTCGGTCGTTATTATTTCTGTGACGCGTCCCAGATATTTGCATTTTCCTCTGTTGTTATTATACATGTCAGCACTCTTGTCCTCAAAATGATACAGTGGCCCAGCCGGTGTGGCTCAGTGGGTTGAGCGCCGACCTATGAACCAGGAGGTCAGGGTTCGATTCCCGGTCAAGGGCACAGGCCCGGGTTATAAGCTCGATCCCCAGCGGGGGGCGTGCAGGAGGCAGCCGGTCCATGGTTCTCTCTCCTCATGGATGTTTCTCTCTCTCTCTCCCTCTCCCTTATTCTCTGAAATCCATCAATAAGAAGAAAGGATAATGTAACTAATGGACACAGGTCTCCAAGGATCAGGGCAGATGAAGCCTCGCCAGAAATAGGAATATCCGTCCCCTGGGCCGTCTAAGGCCCCAGAAATCATAGGGTCTGGCCACGTCTTGGCATTAGGGGTGAGTTCCTTCCGTGTTTGACCAAACATAACAGGCTAACTTTATTTTTTTAATCATTTATCTATTGATTTTCTAAAATATATTTTTATGGATTGCAGAGAGGAAGGGAGAGGGGGAGAGAGAGAGAAAGAAACATCCATGAGGAGAGAGAATCATGGACCGGCTGCCTCCTGCACGCCCCCTACTGGGGATCGAGGGTACGACCCCGGGCCTGTGCCCTTGACCGGGAATCGAACCCGGGACCCCCTGGTTTATCGGTTGACGCTCAACCGCTGAGCCACGCCAGGTGGGGCTAGCAGGCTGATTTTTTTAAAAAATAAATATTTTATTGATTTTTAAAAAAATATATTTTATTGCCAAAACCGGTGTGGCTCAATGGATAGAGCGTCGGCGTGCGGACTGAAGGGTCCGGGGTTCGATTCCGGTCAAGGGCATGTACCTGGGTTGCGGGCACATCCCCAGTGGGGGGCGTGCAGGAGGCAGCTGATGGATGTTTCTCTCTCATCGATGTTCCTGACTCTCTATCCCTCTCTCTTCCTCTCTGTAAAACAATCAATAAAATATATTTAAAAATATATATATATGTTTTTTATTGATTTTTTTTTTTTTTTTACAGAGAGGAAGGGAGAGGGATAGAGAGATAGAAACATCCATCAGCTGCCTCCTGCACGCCCCCCACTGGGGATGTGCCTGCAACCAAGGTCCATGCCCTTGACCGGAATTGAACCCGGGACCCTTCCGTCCGCAGGCTGACGCTCTATCCACTGAGCCACACCAGTCAGGGCACTAGCAGGCTAATTTTTGCTTTTTTTTTTTTTATTTGTCTCTTTTTTATTTCTTTTTTTAATCAGGCTAATGGGTAAGTGGATGCTATGAATACCCCAATGGCCTCGAGCAGGAAGAATGGGTCCCACCCCTCGGGTGACTTAGAGGCACGGGTGTGACAGGAGGCGTCACCCCGGGGAAGAGGGGGGGAGAGGGAAATATTCATCAGAAGCGTCAGCATCAGGAAACAGGAAAAATAAAAATTAAAAAAAAGGAAGACATGTCCACCTCTTCGAAGGGTAGAGAGAAGGAGACATCCGCCCGGATTCTGCACCTCAGCACCCACGCCCCCCCCCATGCCCCCCACGCGTGGTTTTTCTGTGGCTTTTTTTTTTGTGTGTGTTTTTTTTCGTGGAAAGTAAATCTCCAAGTAACTTTTTTTTTTTTTCTCTTTTTAAATCCTCCCCTGAGGATACTTTTTCCATTTTATTTTTTTTTTTTTTGAGAGAATGTGAGGGAAGGAGAGAGAGAGAGAGACAGAGAGAGAGAGAGAGAGAGAGAGAGGAACATTGATGTGGGAGAGACACATGGATGGGTTGACTTCCCCGCCCCACCCCCACCAGCTCCAACCGGGTCCCAGGGATTGAACCCGCAACCCGGGTACGTGCCCTTGACCCCGGAGTCGAACCCGGGACCCTCCAGTCCCCGGGCCCGATGCTCTAACCACTGAGCTAACCAGCCATGGCTCTTTAAATATATATATATATATAATGTTTTCCGCTCAGTGGGTAGAGTGTCGGCCTGTGGACTGAAGGGTCCCGGGTTCGATTCCCGGTCAAGGGCACAGGCCCAGGTTGCGGGTTCGATCCCCAGTAGGGGGCGTGCAGGAGGCAGCCGATCCGTGATTCTCTCTCCTCATGGATGTTTCTCTCTCTCCCTCTCCTCTCCCTTCCTCTTTGAAACCAATAAAAATATATATATTTTTTAAATATACTTTTTCCATTAATTTATCTTAGAGAGAGTGGAGAGGAGGGGGGACAGAGAAACATGAGAGAGAGAGAGAGATTAGCTGCCTCCCACAAAAGCCTCTAATGATCCTACAACCTTATCCCTTGACCAGGAATCGAACCCGGGATCCTTCCATCCACGGGAATTAATAAAAATATATTTTTTAAAAATACAGTTTTTCCATTTATTTATTTTAGAGAGAGTAGAGAGGAGGGGGAGGGAGAGAAACATCCATGAGAGAGAGAGACACATCGCTTGACCGGGAATCGAACCCTCCACCCCTCCCTTCCTTCTCTGAAATCAATTAAAAAATATATATTTTTAAATACACTTTTTCCATTGATTTATCTCAGAGAGAAACATCCATGAAAAGAGAGGGAGCAAGAGAGAGAGAGATGCATTGCTTGATCGGGAGCCGAACCTGCGACCCCTCCATCCACGGAAATCAATAAAAATATATATATTTTTTAAAAAATGCACTTTTTCCGTTGATTTATCTTAGAGAGAAACATCCACGAAAAGACACACGCATTGCTTGACCGGGAATCGAACCTGCGATCCTTCCATCCACGGAAATTAATAAAAATATTATTTTTTTAAAAAAATACACTTTTCCCATTGATTTATCTCAGAGAGAAACATCCATGAAAAGAGAGAGCCATGGAAATTAATAAAAAATGTATATTTTTTAAAAATGCACTTTTTCCCATTGATTTATCTCAGAGAGAAACATCCATGAAAAGAGAAAGATCGGGAGTCGAACCCGCGACCCCTCCATCCCCATTGCGCGCGCCCTCCCCATTGCGCGCGAGACCCCTCCATCCCCATTGCGCGCGAGACCCCTCCATCCCCATTGCGCGCGAGACCCCTCCATCCCCATTGCGCGCGCCCTCCCCATTGCGCGCGCCCTCCCCATTGCGCGCGAGACCCCTCCATCCCCATTGCGCGCGCCCTCCCCATTGCGCGCGACACCCCTCCCTCCCCATTGCGCGCGCCCTACCCATTGCGCGCGAGACCCCTCCATCCCCATTGCGCGCGCCCTCCCCATTGCGCGCGCCCTCCCCATTGCGCGCGAGACCCCCTCCATCCCCATTGCGCGCGCCCTCCCCATTGCGCGCGAGACCCCTCCATCCCCATTGCGCGCGCCCTACCCATTGCGCGCGAGACCCCTCCATCCCCATTGCGCGCGCCCTCCCCATTGCGCGCGCCCTCCCCATTGCGCGCGAGACCCCTCCATCCCCATTGCGCGCGCCCTCCCCATTGCGCGCGCCCTCCCCATTGCGCCCCCGCCTCCCGCAGCCACCCCCCCCTGCAAATTTCCTGCAGAAAAGGGTGATTTGTCCCAAGAGACCTTAAAAAAAAAGGGGGGGGGATGTTTCAAACGAAGGGGGTTTTGGCCACAAGGAACCCCAAGTCCGTCCTTACCGGCTCCCAGGAGGTGTCCCAGGACCAGCACCGCCGCGGGCGCCCAGGGCCGGAGCGCACGGGTCATGCTGGGGCCCCGGAGGGAGGGAGGGAGGGAGGGAAGGAGGGGGACGGTGGTGCCTCCTCCGTGCGCCCCGAAACCTCTCTCTGCGTTCCGGAGTCATCGGCGCGGGGCACCCCGCTTTTTAAAGGGCAGGGGGAGCCCGTGGGGAAGTGAGTACAGGAAACAGGGTCACGGAGCGTGACTGACAGCTGAGGGCGCTCCCGGCGGAGCAGCCGGACCTGTGGGCGCGGACCGCGGGGGGGCGGGGCCTGGGTGGTGGGGGGGGCGGGACCGGGGGCGGGAAAGGGGAGACAGATAATCCTCTCAACAATAAAGAATTTTATTTTATTTTTTATTTTATTTCATTTTATTTATTTATTTTACTTTATTTTTATTTCATTTTTTATTTTATTTTACCTTATTTTATAGTTTATTTTACTTTATTGTATTGTATTTTTATTTTATATTATTTTACTTTATTTTATTTTATTTATTTTGCTTTATTTTTATTTCATTTTTTATTTTATTTTACTTTATTTTATAGTTTATTTTACTTTATTGTATTGTATTTTTATTTTAAATTATTTTATTTTATTTATTTTATTTTATTTTTATTTCATTTTTATTTTATTTTACTTTATTTTATTGTTTTTTTATTTTATTGTATTATTTTATTTTATATTATTTTATTTATTTTACTTTATTTATTTTTCTTAATTTTTTATTTTATTTTACTTTATTTTATATTTTATTTTACTTTATTTTATTGTATTGTATTTTTATTTTATTTTATTTTACTTTTATTTTATTTTACTTTACTTTATTTTATATTTTATTTTATTTTATTTTATTTTTTATTTTATTTTATTTTTTGAGCCATAAAGAATTTTTTTAAAAAATCATTAAATTGGGCACTTTCCGTGAGTGAATGATACTGTATGTGAATCGTATGTCAGTAAAGCTGTTACGTTTAAAAAAATAATAAAAATAAAATAAATAATAAAAAATTAAAAAATAAAAACAGCCCTGGCTGGTTTGGCTCAGCGGATAGGGCATCGGCCTGCGGACTGAAGGGTCCCGGGTTCGATTCCCGGTCAAGGGCACATGCCCGGGTTGTGGGCTCCATCCCCAGTAGGGGGGCGTGCAGGAGGCAGCTGATCCATGATTCTCTCTCCTCATGGATGTTTCCATCTCTTTTCCTCTCCGAAATCAATAAAAAAATATATTTAAAAAAATAGAATCATACATTAAAAACATAAAATAAAATAAATTAAAAAATACAACGAAACTAGCTAAGGTTGAAAGGCCCATAAAGAATTTTTATTTTATAAAAAAAATATAATTGAATTGTGTACTTTCAATGGGTGAATTACACTGTGTGTAAACTATATTTCATTAAAGCTGTTACGTTTAGAAAATAATAATAATAATAAAAGTAAAACAAAACTGGTCTAAGGTTAGGAGGCCCATGAAGAATTTTAATATATTTGTATTTATTGATTTCAGAGAGAGGAAGAGAGAGACATCCCTGAGGAGAGAGAATCACGGACCAGCTGCCTCCTGCACGCCCCCCACTGGAGATGTGCCCGAAACCCAGGTCCATGTCCTTGACCGGAATCGAACCCGGGACCCTTCAGTCCACAGGCCGACGCTCTATCCACTGAGCCACACCAGTTGAAACTGGATTATGTTTAAAATAATAATAATAATAATAATAATAATAAGCCCAAATCGTGTGGCTCAGTGGATAGAGCATCGGCCTGTGGACTGAAGGGTCCCGGGTTCGATTCCGGTCAAGGGCATGGACCTGGGTTGTGGGCTCCATCCCCAGTGGGGGGCGTGCAGGAGGCAGCCGGTCCGTGAGTCTCTCTCCCTCTCCCTTCCCCTCTGAAATCAATAAAAACAATTTTTGTTGTTGTTTAATCTGCGTTATTCCCAGAACAGACACGCCCTTCTCATGTCCACTCGGAGCTCAGAGGTGCCCAACCCCCTCGGGGGCAGCGCCCCCTGGTGACCGCCCAGGCCCCGCCCACCAGCCCTGGTGTCGGCGAATAATGGGAAATTATCTCTTTTTTTATTTGTGTTTTTTTTTTTTTCATTCCCACCCGAGGATGAGAGAGAGTGGAAGGAAGGGGGGAGGAGAGAGAGAGAGAGAGAGAGAGAGAGAGACAGAAATGCCAGCCGGCAACCGAGGTCCGTGCCCTTGACCGGAATCGAACCCGGGACCCCTTATGGGTGCTCTAACCACTGAGCCACACCAGCTAAGGGCTGGCAGGCTCTCTCCTCTCAGGCCTGGTGGCTGCTCCGTCCAAGCCTGCTCGGGGGTGCGGCCTGGCACCTTGCAAAGCCTCCCTCCCCCGAACCCCAGCCCTCCACCCCGCTGGATGCCGTGATCATGTGGTTGTTTATCACATCCATCTCTCACCCAAGCCCATGGGACTCGACTCTGATTACATAACCCAGGAGGAGGGAGTAGGAAGATTCAACTGTAAAAAAAAGAAAAATAAATAATAATAATAATAATAATAATAATAATAATGAAAGAAGATTCAACGACAGCCCAGCAGCATTTAAAGATTATTTAGACCAGAGGCCTGGTGCATGGAATTCGTGCACGGGGGGAGGGGGGTGTCCCTCAGCCCAGCCTGCACCCTCTCCAATCTGGGACCCCTCGGGGGATGTCCGACTGCCGGTTTAGGCCCGATCCCTGGCCCCTGGGATCGGGCCTAAACGGGCAGTCGGACGTCCCTCTCACAATCCTGGACCGCTGGCTCCTAACTGCTCACCTGCCTGCCTGCCTGATCGCCCCTAACTGCCCTCCCCTGCCATCCTGATCACCCCCTAACCACTCCCCTGCCAGCCTGATCACCCCCTAACCACTCCCCTGCCAGCCTGATCGCCCCTAACTGCCCTCCCCTGCAGGCCTGGTCGCCCATAACTGCCCTCCCCTGCAGGCCTGGTCACCCCCAACTGCCCTCCCCTGCAGGCTTGATCACCCCAACTGCCCTCCCCTGCAGGCCTGGTCGCCCCTAACTGCCCTCCCCTTCAGGCCTGATCGCCCCCAACTGCCCTCCCCTGCAGGCCTGGTCGCCCCTAACTGCCCTCCCCTGCTGGCCATCTTGTGTCCACATGGGGGTGGCCATCTTGTGTGTTGGAGTGACAGTCAATTTGCATATCACCTCTTTATTATATAGGATGTTTATATGTTTTTAAATATCTTTTTATTGATTTCAGAGAGGAAGGGAGAGAGAGAGAGAGAGAGAGAGAGAGAGAGAGAGAAACAGCCATGATGAGAGAGAATCACGGATCGGCTGCCTCCTGCACGCCCCCTACTGGGGATGGAGCCCTCAACCAGGGCATGTGCCCTGGACCGGGAATCGAACCCAGGACCCTTCAGTCCCCAGGCCGGCGCCCTATCCACTGAGCCACACTGGCCAGGGCAGAAATACATTTTATGTTTGGCAACGATAAAGGGCTTTTCTATGCCTGGATACACACATAATCATGCTTTATATTCTCAGAATGCTTGAAAATTTACAAAATGCTCGGACATATGCAATCAGAGGTGATGTTCCCAAGAAGATAGGAGAATATAAAGAAAATTATCCTCTATAATAAAAGCCTAATATGCTAAGTATCCGGTCGTCCGGTCGTCCGTTCAACCAATCACAGCGTAATATGCTAATGATATGCTAAGGCCGCTCAACCGCTCGCTATGACGTGCACTGACCACCAGGGGGCAGACGCTCCGACCGGTAGGTGAGCTTGCTGCTGGGGTCCGGCCGATCGGGACTGAGCGAGACGGGCCGGACACACCCTGGAGCCCTCCCACGGTCCCTCCCCGGCTGGCCCACCTCCCGTGTCCCTCCCCGGCCCCGATCGTGCACCGGTGGGGTCCCTCGGCCAGGCCTGCGCCCTCTCGCCATCCGGGACCCCTCGGGGGACGTCGGAGAGCCGGTTTCGGCCCGATCCCGCAGGCCAGGCCGAGGGACCCCACTGGGGCACGAATTCGTGCACCGGGCCTCTAATATGCATATGAGAGAGTATCTAGTGACGTATGAAATACAACGGCTCAGTGGTTGAGTATCGACCTAGGAACCAGGAGGTCCGGGTTCAATTCCCGGTCAAGGGCAGACGCCCAGGGTTTCGGGCTCGATCCCCAGTGGGGGGTGTGCAGGAGGCAGCTGATCGATGTTTCTCTCTCATCGATGTTTCAACTCTCTATCCTTCTCCCTTCCTCTCTGTAAAAAATCAATAAAATATATTTTTTTAGAAAAGAAAAATTGAAAGGCCTAAAAGCCATACAAAAAAAGAAAGGAAAGAAAAGAAATCCACGAACGGAGAAGGACTAGGGCCGTGGTCGGCAAACTCCTGAGTCCACAGAGCCAAATATCAACAGCACAACAATGGACATTTCTTTGGAGAGCCACATTTTTTAAGCTTAAACATCTTCGAACGCCACTTCTTCAACACAGACTCGCCCAGGCCATGGTATTTTGTGGAAGAGCCACACTCCAGGAGCCGGAGAGCCGCCTGTGGCTCGCGAGCCGCAGTTTGCCGACCACTGGGCTAGGGGGACAGTCATTCATGGCACACAGAGCTCTACAGATTTCCGAGTGAAGCAAGAAGATTGACATTTAAGGGACTGAAAAGCTCCAAGTCAAGGAAGACGTAAGAGGAGACGTAGAAATTTAAAAAAAAAAAAAAAATTTTTTTTTTCCCTCCAAACTCTTGGGTTCTGCCCCTGGGGCCTGCAAATTAAAGCAAGTGATGGAAGATTAGCAGGAAGGAGAGACACAGAGTCTGCATGGACAGCACTCAAAGGCATGGTTAGAATCGGGGGAATTATATACCCAATTCAGTAGCGGATGGGAAGGTGAGAACAAATGTTTAGGGAAAAACAAATTGTTTTTTTGGGGGGAGAAGATGACAGAGTTTTCAGGAGAACATGCAGGAGACAAGAAAGGGTGTGATGCAACCCAGGAACCAGGAGGTCAGGGTTCGATTCCCGGTCAAGGGCACATGCCCGGGTTGTGGGCTCGATCCCCAGTCGGGGGCGTGCAGGAGGCAGCCGATCCATGCTTCTCTCTCCTCATGGATGTTTCTATTTCTCTCTCTCTGCCTCTCCCTTCCTCTCTGAAATCAATAAAAAAAATATATATTAATAATAATAATAAAGAGAAACGGTATAATATGAGTGGTCTCTCCATTCAGGATCATGAACCCCCCGGAGAAAAGATTTGGGGGTGGCTTTTTATTGTGTCCCCAGTTCTGAGGGTGGGTCCACGCCAAAGAGGAATTTACAGAAGACTAATTTTCCAGAAGTTGCTGCTTTGGGTCAGAGAAGGGAATTCCTCCAGTTCGATCATTTTTATTTATTATTTTTTTTTTTAAAGATACCGCGGGTGGAATTGAATGAACAGACTGAACTGCCAAGCCACATAGAGACAGACTCACGGATAGAGAGTGAGCTGAGAGCCCTGGGGGGTGGGAGGGGAGAGATGGGAGGGGAAGGGATTGAGTCAAAACAGAAAAACTTTAAAAAGCCCCGGCCGGTGTGGCTCAGGGGTTGAGCGTCGACCTGTGAACCAGGAGGTCACGGGTTCGATTCCCGGTCAAGGGCACAGGCCCGGGTTGTGGACTCCATCCCCAGTGGGGGGCGTGCAGGAGGCAGCCGGTCCATGATTCTCTCTCATCATGGATGTTTCTCTCTCCCTCTCCCTCTCCCTTCCTCTCTGACATCAATTTAATTTTTTTTTTTACAAAATAAATAAATAAAATAAAAAATAAAATTCAATGGGCCCTAGCCGGTTTGGCTCAGTGGATAGAGCGTCGGCCTGTGGACTGAAGGGTCCCGGGTTCGATTCCCAGTCAAGGGCACATGCCCAGGTTTCGGGCTCGATCCCCAGTAGGGGGCGTGCAGGAGGCAGCCGGTCCATGATTCTCTCTCCTCGTGGATGTTTCTCTCTCTCTCCCTCTCCCTTCCTCTCTGAAATCAACAAAAACAAAAATATATTAAAAATAAAAATCAATGGGGACACATACCCTTGGATGAGGACTAAAAATAAAATAAAATAAAATAAAATAAAATAAAATAAAATAAAATAAAATAAAATAAAATAAAAGACAGAGCACCATGCATGAACATCGGTTCCTGGTTCCTATAAGCTCAGCTCACGCACGCCAGGTGTCCCCCTTTCGGGGGAACTCCGCCTGTGGGGACGGGGGAGTCGGCGGCCGGCCGCGCCCCGTGCTTTCCAGCCATTTCTGCCAGACTCACATCTGCTTTAAAAATAACATCGGCCCCGTGTCGCGTGTCTGTGTCTTTAAAAAAAAGGCCCCTCGGCAGGTCCCGTCCTCACCTCGGGGGGCCGGGACCCCTCTCACTTCCTCCTTCGAGCTGCGGGTTCGGGCTCAGAAATGAGGATGTGTGTGCGTGTGGGGGGGGGGGGACGGGGATGGAGGGGAGGGGGGTGACCTTTATAGGAGAAATCACCCTGCTTTGTCTCCTGACATTTGCGGGGAGAGTCACGCAGGCCGGCCTGGGATGGAGCTTTGGGAAATAAAATCGTGGGTGTTTTTTTCTTGTTGGTTAGTTTGTCTTTTATTTTTAAAAATATATTTTTACTAGAGGCCCGGTGCACGCAATTCGGGCATTTTGGGGGGAAGGTGTGTCCCTCAGCCCAGCCTGCACCCTCTCCGATCGGGGACATCCCTCTCACAATCCAGGACTGCTGGCTCCCAGCCGCTCGCCTGCCTGCCTGCCTGATTGCCTCTAACTGCCCTCCCCTGCAGGCCTGGTTACCCCTAACTGCCCTCCCCTGCAGGCCTGATCGCCCCTAACTGCCCTCCGCTGCTGGCCTGGTCACCCCTAACTCACCTCCCCTGCCAGCCTGGTCACCCCTAACTGCCCTCCCCTGCTGGCCTGGTCACCCCTAACTGCCCTCCCCTACAGACCTGGTCACCCCTAACTGCCCTCCCCTGCAGGCCTGGTCCCTCCAAACTGCCCTCCCCTGCAGGCCTGGTCCCTCCAAACTGCCCTCCCCTGCTGGCCTCGTCACCCCTAACTGCCCTCCCCTGCAGGCCTGGTCGCCCCTAACTGCCCCCCCCTGCTGGCCTGGTCACCCCTAACTCACCTCCCCTGCCAGCCTGATCACCCCTAACTGCCCTCCCCTGCAGGTCTGGTCACCCCTAACTGCTCTCTCCTGCAGGCCTGGTCGCCCCTAACTGCGCCCCCTGCTGGCCTGGTCACCCCTAACTGCCCTCCCCTGCAGGCCTGATTGACGCCTAACTGCCCTCCCCTGCCAGCCTGGTCACCACCAACTGCCCTCCCCTGCAGGCCTGGTCCCTCCCAACTGCCCTCCCCTGCAGGCCTGGTCCCTCCCAACTGCCCTCCCCTGCAGGCCTGGTCACCCCTAACTGCCCTCCCCTGCAGGCCTAGTCCCTCTCAACTGCCTTCCTCTCAGGCATGGTTCCCCCCCAACTGCCCTCCCCAGCAGGCCTGGTCCCTCCCAACTGTCCTCCCCTGCCAGCCATCTTGTGGTGGCCATCTTGTGTCTACATGGGGGCAGCCATCTTGTGTGTTGGAGTGACGGTCAATTTGCCTATTACCTCTTTATTCTACAGGATTGATTTCAGAGAGGAGGGGAGAGGGAGAGGAGAGAGAATCATGGATCAGCTGCCTCCTGCACGCCCCATACTGGGGATCGAGCCCGCAACCCAGGGCATGTGCCCTTGACCGGGAATCGAACCCGGGACCCTTCAGTCCGCAGGCCGGCGCTCTATCCACTGAGCCACACCAGCGAGGGCAAGTTTATTGGTTTTGAGAGAGAGGGTGGGGGGGAGAGGGAGAGATAAAGAGAAACAGTGAGCTCGGCTGGTGTGGCTCAGTGCTCAGCCAGGAGGTCTCGGGTTCGATTCCTGGTCAAGGGCACATGCCCGGGGTTTCAGGCTCGATCCCCAGTAGGGGGGCGTGCAGGAGGCAGCCGATCCGTGATTCTCTCTCCTCACGGATGTTTCTCTCTCTCTCTCCCTCTCCCTTCCTCTCTGAAATCCATAAAAAATCTATTTTAAAAAATAAAGAAAAAGAAAAATCCATGGAATCATATCCTTGGGTGGGAGCTGGGGGGAAAAATAAAGATCTTTAACTGAACTCAGGGCCCCAGTGATTTTTCCACTCCCACTTCCTTCTGGGCTGAAAGCGCGTTGGGCGGGGTGTCTGCCGGGCCAGTCACATGGTCCATCGCAAAGGCCACGGGTTCGATCCGGGGGTCATCGGCCCACCCGCTGGCGTGGGCGTCTTCTTAGAAATGCCAGCACATTGGCCCTGACTCACGGGCACATGCCTGGAAAACCGGGGGCGGGGGGGGAGGGGAGGAGGTGGGGGTGACTCTGAGGTGCAATGGTGGACAGAGTCTGGGGTCCATGCCCTGAGCGGGAGGGAGAGGATCAGCAGGATCCAGACCGAAGCTGGGCGACGGGGACAGGACACCGGGCCGAGCCACCGCCCACCCCAGCCTCCATCTCTCCCAGACGTTGGCATCGTTTTACGAGAGGCCGGCCCGGTGAACGCACTCGGAATCCGGCCGAAACCGGCTCTCCGACATCCCCCGAGGGGTCCCGGATGGCGAGAGGGCGCAGGCCAGGCCGAGGGACCCCACGGGTGCACGATCGGGGCCGGGGAGGGACGCGGGAGGTCGGCCAGCCGGGGAGGGACCGCGGGAGGGCTCCAGGGCGTGTCCGGCCCGTCTCGCTCAGTCCCGATCGGCCGGACCCCAGCAGCAAGCTCACCTACCGGTCAGAGCGTCTGCCCCCTGGTGGTCAGTGCACGTCATAGCAAGCGGTTGAGCGGCCTTAGCATGTCATTAGCATATTACGCTGTGATTGGTTGAACGGACGACCGGACGACTGGACACTTAGCATATTGGGCTTTTATTCTATGGGATTGATTTCAGAGAGGAAGGGAGAGGGAGAGAGAGAGAAAGAAACATCCATGAGGAGAGAGAATCACGGACCGGCTGCCTCCTGCACGCCCCCGACTGGGGATGGAGCCCGCAACCCGAGCACGTGCCCTTGACCGGGAATCGAACCCGGGACCCTTCAGTCCACAGGCCGACACTCTATCCACTGAGCCACACCGGCTAGGGTGACATTTGAATATTGGTGAGATCTACAGGCAGGTTGTGGGTTCGATTCTCCGTCAGGGCATGTGTGGGAGGCAGCGGATGAATGTCTCTCTCTCTCTCTCTCTCTCTCTCTCTCTCTCTCTTGCATTCTCCCTTTCTCTCCCTCTAAAATGAATTTAACACAAAAAATTGTCAGGCCCATGTGGCTCTGTGGTTGAGCGTCGACCTATGAACCAGGAGGTCCCGGGTTCGATTCCCGGTCAAGGGCACGTACCTCGGCCCGGACCCTGGTCGGGGCACATGTGAGAGGAACCCTATCGATGTGTCTCTCTCTCCCATCGATGTTTCTCTCTGTGTCTCCCTCTCTCTCCCACTGTCTCTCTACAAACCAGCGGGAAAATATCCTCGGATGAGGATTTTATAAAAAAGGAAAGGGCGGGGGACCCCCCCCCCCCCACGACTTCAAAGCGGAGAGACGAAACCTGGGCTGGGCGGGGAGCCGTTTCGGGGTGTGGGAGTGAGGCCTGAAGGCCCAGGCAAAGCCCTGACTCAGAAAAACCAGGCCCACAGTGACCCTGGCTCCCTGCCGGGGACCCCACGCCCCGGGGTTTTGCCTGCCAGGTGTCCCCCCCGTTCATATCAGAGTCGGGGCGCTTTCTCAACATCGACAGGGGTCCCCGGCATCTCTCCTGCCTCTGATGTCTTTCTACTTCTTAATATCTATCTATCCATCTATCTATCTATCCATCCATCCATCCATCCATCCATCCATCTATCTATCTATCTATCTATCTATCTATCTATCTATCTATCTATCTATCTATATAAAAGGCTAATGTGCAAATTGTCCCCACGGGAGTTCGACCGGGAGACCGGGAGTTCGACCGCTCGCTATGCCGTGCGCTGACCACCAGGGGGCGTCATGGAGCGGAGAAAGGCCCCGGCCAGCTGTGGGAAGGCTTCCATCGGCCCTGATCGCCAGCCAGGCCTAGGGACCCTACCCGTGCACGAATTTCGTGCACCGGGCCTCTAGTATATACACGGAGTGGCCAGATGATGATGATCTCTGAACGCACAATAATCTGGCCACTCCGTGTCTGTCCTATAGAATAAAAGGCTAATATGCAAATGGTCCCCTCGACCAGGAGTTCGACCAGCAGGCAGGCCGGCCGACCGCCTACGTCCCCTCCCCCTGGCCAGGCTGGCCGGACCCCACCCATGCACGGATTCATGCACCGGGCCTCTAATATATATATATATACACACACTGAGTGGCCAGATTGTGATGATCTCTGAACGCATAATCATCTGGCCACTCTGTGTGTGTGTATATATATATATATATATATATTAGAGGCCCGGTGCATGAATCCGTGCACGGGTGGGGTCCGGCCAGCCTGGCCAGGGGGAGGGGACGTGGGCGGTCGGCCGGCCTGCCTGCTGGTCGAACTCCTGGTCGAGGGGACCATTTGCATATTAGCCTTTTATTCTATAGGATCGACACGGAGCGGCCAGATGATTATGCGTTCAGAGATCATCATCATCTGGCCACTCCGTGTCTATATTTTTAAATATTTTTATTGATGTCAGAGAGGAAGAGAGAGGGAGAGAGAGCGAGAGAGAGAAACATCCATGATGAGAGAGAATCACGGACCGGCTGCCTCCTGCACGCCCCCTACTGGGGGGGGGGGGATCGAGCCTGCAACCGGGGCCTGTGTCCTGACAGGGAATCGAACCCGGGACCTCCTGGTTCCTAGGTCGACCCCTAACCACTCAGCCACCCCAGCCGGGCCTTCATAGACGCTGTCACAGCCGAAGCTGCCAAACCCGTTGGGGCCGGGAGGGACTTTCCACCGTTTGGAGTGACAGTGGCGATAGCCCGGGAGATAAGGATGCTAATCTCTGATTTCAGAAAAAGAAAAAAGAAAAAAAAAAAGATTACCGAGTAGGTTGTGTAACCACCACAAAAAAAAAAAGAAAAAAAAAACACAGAAAAAAAACAAGTATTTCTGAATCTGACGAGGACGGACAGGGGGAGGGGCAGGGGGAAGGAGAGAGACGATGGACAGGAGAACGCGTAGATCCGGACGAGGACGCGGATTTAAAGGGGGACGCAGGGCTGTTTGGATTTGAAAACAATTTTTTAAATATATTTTACTGATTTTTTTACAGAGAGGAAGGGAGAGGGAGAGAGAGTCAGAAACATCAATGATGAGAGAGAAACATCCATCAGCTGCCTCCTGCACGCCCCCCACTGGGGATGTGCCCGCAACCCAGGTCCATGCCCTTGACCGGAATCGAACCCGGGACCCTTCAGTCCGCAGGCCGATGCTCTATCCATTGAGCTACACCAGCCAGGGCTAAAATATATTTTTATTGAATTCAGAGAGAGAGAGAAACATCCATGAGGAGAGAGAATCACGGACCGGCTGCCTCCTGCACGCCCCCTACTGGGGATG
Source organism: Eptesicus fuscus (assembly GCF_027574615.1). Classification (NCBI taxonomy): domain Eukaryota; kingdom Metazoa; phylum Chordata; class Mammalia; order Chiroptera; family Vespertilionidae; genus Eptesicus; species Eptesicus fuscus. The sequence goes on from NC_072473.1 coordinate 452,245, forward strand.
GAGCCCTCAACCCGGGCCTGTGCCCTCGACCGGGAATCGAACCCGGGACCCTTCAGTCCAGCAGGCCGACGCTCTATCCGCTGAGCCACACCGGCCGGGGCCCTCTCCCTTTCTCTCTGAAATCAATAAATATATATATTTTTTTAAAAAAATAAAAATAAATAAAAATCAATGGGAAAAATATCCTTGGTTGAGGATTTAAAACAAAACAAAACAAAATACATTTCCACAAGCAACTGGGGTGACCCCCGCCCCCTCTCTCCCCTGTCCTCTCAGACTGTGAGGTCATCATGGTTGCTAGGCAACGTGACCTTTTTCCCTAAACAATGACCCCTCCCCTCCCCCCCCCAAACCAGGCCTCCAGCCAGATTTTTTCAGAGAGCGCTGCTGACCCCTAGTGGCCACAACTGGTATTTGACGCAAACACAGGAAGTTGGAGAAACCCCCGCAAAGATGGGTGGGTCCCTCCTCAAGTCCCGCCCCCCAGGACTTCCGAGCAGCCAATCGGAGGAGCCGCTGAAGGATTCTGCAGACCCACCTGCTCTGGGGTTGGATTGGACCCAATCATGGAATCGAGACCCCCCCACCCCCCTTTAGGCCACTTTTCAACGGACATTCTGTTATTTATTTATTTTTTTGAAAAAATATATTTTATTGATTTTTTACAGAGAGGAAGGGAGAGGGAGAGAGAGTCAGAAACATCGATGATGAGAGAGAAACATCCATCAGCTGCCTCCTGCACGCCCCCCACTGGGGATGTGCCCGCCACCGAGGTCCATGCCCTTGGCCGGAATCGAACCCGGGACCCTTCCGTCCGCAGGCCGACGCTCTAACCACTGAGCCACACCGGTCAGGGCAAGGACATTCCCTTTTTTCCCCCCTGAGACCACGTTCCACTTGCTAAGACCATTCTATCTCCCCGCTCGGGCCTTCTTAGAATCAGAACCGGCCCAGATTTTTTTTTTTTTCCCCGACCAGAAAAAGCCGGCCTAGAGTCCTTTCAAAACCTCTGACTCCCCCCTGATACTCGGTGTGGCTCAGTGGATAGAGCGTCGGCCTGCGGATTGAAGGGTCCCGGGTTCGATTCCCGGTCGAGGGCACATGCCCGGGGTTGCGGGCTCGATCCCCAGTCGGGGGCGTGCAGGAGGCGGCCGATCCGTGATTCTCGCTCCTCATGGGTGTTTCTCTCTCTCTCTCTCTCCCTCTCCCTTCCTCTCTGAATTCAGTAAAAAAAATATTTTAAATAAAAAAATAAAAAACTCTGACTCCCTGTCTCTTGGGGGTCTGGTTTCCATTTGGGGGTTCAGTCCATCTCGTAGGCCGATGGCTGAATCCAGGGGTCGGCAAACTCATGAGTCCACGGAGCCGAATGTTAACAGGACAACGATTGAAATTCCTTCGGAGAGCCACATTTTTTAAACATAAACGTCCCCGAACGCCACGTCTTCAGCACAGACGCGCCCGGGGCCGTGGTGTTTTGTGGAAGAGCCACCCTCCGGGGGCCGGAGAGCCGCCTGTGGCTCGCGGGCCGCGGTTTGCCGGCCGCGGGCCCAGAACCCTATAGCATAAAAGACTAATATGCAAATCAACCGAATGGCGGACGCGATGACACGCACTGGCCACCAGGGGGCGGACGCTCGATGAAGGAGCTGCCTCCAGCCCGCAGGCCCCAGGCCGGCCAAGGCGGGTGCCAGCCGGGGGGGACCCCCGATCGCCCCACCAGTCACCCCACATTCCGCCCTGATCGCCGGCCGGGCCTAGGGGCCGTACCCGTGCACGGATTTCACGCGCCGGGCCTCTCGTGAGCTCGCCATCCCTTACCACGTGGGCCCCAAGCATTCCTCCTCCTTCGGGGACCCCAACATCTGGGCAATATTCCCCATAGGAGCTTCATGGTGAACCCCCCTCCCGCCCCCCCAATAAAAAGTTAAAACTTGAACCCCTAACACTGTCCATGAGGCCTCATTGGCAAATAGGGTCTTTTTATTTTATTTTTTTTTGTTAGGTTTAGGGTTAGGGTTAGGGTTAGGGTTAAGGTTAGGGTTAGGGTTAGGGTTAGGGTTAGGGTTAGGGTTAGGGTTAGGGTGAGGGTTAAGGTTAGGGTTAGGGTTAGGGTTAGGGTTAGGGTTAGGGTTAGGGTTAGGTTTAGGGTTAGGGTTAGGGTTAGGGTTAGGGTTAGGGTTAGGGTTAAGGTTAGGGTTAAGGTTAGGGTTAAGGTTAGGGTTAAGGTTAGGGTTAGGGTTAGGGTTAGGGTTAGGGTTAGGGTTTTAGGGTTAGGGTTAGGGTTAGGGTTAGGCTTTGGGTTAGGGTTAGGGTTAGGGTTAGAGTTAGGGTTAGGGTTAGAGTTAGGGTTAGAGTTAGGATTAGGGTTAGGGTTAGGGTTAGGGTTAGGGTTAGAGTTAGGGTTAGGGTTAGGGTTAGGGTTAGGGTTAGGGTTAGGGTTAGAGTTAAGGTTAGGGTTAGAGTTAGGGTTAGGGTTAGGGTTAGGGTTAGGGTTAGGGTTAGGGTTAGGGTTAGGGTTAGAGTTAGGGTTAGGGTTAGGGTTAGGGTTAGGGTTAGGGTTAGGGATCGCAAATAGGGTCTTTGCGGATGGGATGGAGTCAAGGGTTCGAGACGAGGTCGACAGGGTCCCTCTAAGAGACACAAGAGGAGAAGCAGACACAGAGGAGAATCCACATGGAGGGAAGGGCCCACCAGCCCCGGGGACTCATGGAGCCCCAGGCCCTGGGAGAGGCAGGAATTTAAATACAAGTTTTCACCACTAGGGGTCAGTAGAGGGAAGGCATGGCATAAATGTCTTTTTTTAAGGCCCTGGAATGTGGTAATTTTTTTACCACCATCCGAGCACGCTCATATATCCTGCCCCAGGGACCATGCTGAGGCTGGATCAGAAAAATAAACGAATATGACAACCCCTCTCCCCTCCAAAAAAAAAAAATATACGGAAAATTACCAGCCTGAGTAATCAGCTTTGCATTCACCCTGCACATACAGGGCACGGCCAGCAGGGGGCAGTGGAGTCTTAGGAAGAAACCTCTTATAGGGCTGATTCCAATTTTGCCCTAAGAAATCCACTATGTGGGTAAATGGAAAAATGCAGCCCTAACCGGTGTGGCTCAGTGGACAGAGCGTCGGCCTGCGGACTGAAGGGTCCCGGGTTCGATTCCCGGTCAAGGGCATGGACCTTGGTTGCGGGCACATCCCCAGTGGGGGGCGTGCAGGAGGCAGCTGATGGATGTTTCTCTCTCATCGATGTTTCTGACTCTCTCTCCCTCTCCCTTCCTCTCTGTGAAAAATCAATAAAATATATTTTTAAAAAGAGTTCATGTGCAATGGGGGTAAGGGGGGAGAGATCGACCAAAGGACTTGTATGCATGCATGTGAGCCTAACCCATGGACACAGACACCAGGGACGGGGGGGGGCATGAAAGGGGGGACTGGGGGGGTCCATGAAGGGAAATGGGGGACATGTGTAATAATTTCAACAATAAAGAATTATTTTTTAAATATATTTTTATTGATTTCAGAGAAGAAGAGAGAGGGGGAGAGAGAGAGAGAAACATCCATGAGGAGAGAGAATCATGGACCGGCCGCCTCCTGCACGCCCCCCACTGGGGATGGAGCCCACAACCCAGGTCCATGCCCTTGACCGGGAATCGAACCCGGGACCCTTCAGTCTGCAGGCCAATGCTCTGTCCATTGAGCCATACCTGTGAGGGCTAAAGAATTATTTTTGAAGTTTCTCTCTCTCTCCTTTCTCTCTCTCTCTCTCTCTGTCTCTCTCTCTCTCTCTCTCTCTCTCTCTCTCTCTCCCTCTCCCTTCCTCGCTGAAATCAATAAAAATTTAAAAAATTAATTTTTAAAAAAGATTTCACAAAAAAAAAAAAAAAAAAGAAAGAAAGAAACGGGCAAAGACCTTTCATTGACAAAGGCAGCAATCAGGGAGATCCCCTCTGGGTCTGAGTTTGTCCAACCTTTGAGGTGTGGGGTGCAGTGGGGACCCCAGATTTCCAGGCTGCAACCTGGCAGACACTCTGGCCTGAATCTCTCTCTCTCCCTCTCTCTCTTTTTTTTTAGGGACCCCATTCAAACTGGATGAATGACACCCCCTGAAAGCATTCTCATCATGAACCCCACCTGCAAAAACCCTGTTTGCAAATAAGGTCTTATTCCTGGTACTAGGGGGTTCAAATTTCAATTTTTGGAGGGTCTGGGGGGGTGGACAGGGGATAAGAGGAGGCACAATTCGACCCACGTGGGCTGACAGGGACCTCAGGGGCCAGATGGTCAGGGGGGGCGGGACTTAGGAGGGACCACCTGTGGGCTTTTCTCCTACTTCCTGTGTTTGTGTAAAAAATACAAGTTTTGGCCACTAGGTGGCAGTAGCTCCCTTTGAAAAATAAAAACACGTGGCCCCGCAGACACTCTGTTCCAAAAGCCACATTGAAAACTGGCCTTTTTGCCGGCCCCGCGGCTTATTCTGTACCTGCTCATGGGGCCTCCTTTTTTCTTTTTTTTTTTTAAAAATTCTTATGCCCCCTTCTCTCTCCCCCCTCATTGTCGCTTTGTATGTTATAGAAATGTCCAAATCACGGGATTGTGCACCTGAATCCATACTGTACCTCAACTCTTCATTCAAAAAAATAAAAATATGTATTATTTTTTTGGCCCTGGCCGGTGTGGCTCAGTGGATAGAGCGCCGGCCTGTGGACGGAAGGGTTCCGGGTTTGATTCCAGTCAAGGGCACAGGCCTGGGTCATGGGCTCGATCCCCAGTAGGGGGCGTGTAGGAGGCAGCCGGACCATGATTCTTTCTCATCCTTGATGTTTCTCTCTCTCTCTCTCTCTCTCTCTCTCTTTCTTAATAGGGTATTATTTAATAGGGAGATACTTTTTATTTTGAAATATATTTTATTGATTTTTTTATTAATAATTCTTTATTATTGAAAGTATCATATGTCTCCCCTCTATTTTCTCCCATTGAACAGCCCGCCCTCTATTTTATTGATTTTTCTTAAAATATATTTTTATTGACTTCAGAGAGGAAGGGAGAGGGAGCGAGAGAGAAACATCCATGAGGAGAGAGAATCGTGGACCGGCTGCCTCCTGCACACCCCCCTACTGGGGATGGAGCCCGCAACCTGGGCCTGTGCCCTTGACCAGGAATCGAACCTGGGACCTTTTATTCCACAGGCCACGCTCTATCCACTGAGCAAAACAGGCGAGGGCTCTTTGTTTTTCTTTTTTTAAATATATATATATATATTTTTTTAATAGGGATCTACTTTTTTATTTCTTATTTTTATTTTTTAAACCAGAGGCCCAGTGCACAAAATCCGTGAACGGGTAGGGTCAATCAGGGCCTTCCTTCCCTGGCTACTGGCTGTCAGCTGGAGCCTTCCTTCATTCTGCACTGCCCCCTGGTGGTCAGCACACATCATAGCGAGGGTTCCAACTCCCGGTCTCCCAAAAACTCCCAGGGGACACTTTGCATATTAGCCTTTTATATACACGTCATAGCTACTGGTCTGAGCGTCTGCCCCCTGGTGGTCAGTGCGCGTCATAGCTACCGGTCGGAGCGTCTGCCCCCTGATGGTCAGTGCGTGTCATAGCTACCGGTTGAACGGTCAAATGGTCAGATGGTCACTTAGGCTTTTAGATAGATATAGATAGATAGATAGATAGATAGATAGATAGATAGATAGATAGATAGATAGATATAGATGATGATAGATAGATAGATAGATAGATAGATAGATAGATAGATAGATGATAGATAGATAGATAGATAGATAGATAGATAGATAGATAGATAGCTCCTCCTCCAACCAGGGCAGGGCAGGGCTGGGGAGACTTCTTAAGAAACCCCTGTGAGCAATCACTGATTACGCCAAAGCATGAGTGTCTCGTCCTGAGGGGCAGGGATGTCGAAACAGGACCCCAGGGAGGAACAGAGTCACCGTCACTCCAGATAAACTCTTGTGACACTGTCAATCAAACATGACTAGGCACACAGCCCACACACGGGGGCCACTGGGCCCAACAGGACGCCTACTCTGATCAATCCCAGGAGACAAGGCCACAAGGCCACTCTGGTCAATCCCAGGAGGCACAGCGGCTCTTCCGAACGCACAGCCACCAACACGGGGAAGCGGCCCAAATGCAGAGACAGGGAAAGGAGTTGCCAGGGGAAGAAGCAAGGAATCTCGAGAAGCAAGACCTAAATGAAACGGAAGCACGCAAACAATCAGGTGCACAGAGTTCAAAACAGGGGTGACAAGGTTGCTCAAAGGGTGGACTGAGCCCTTCAAGGAACTTGGTCAGAACGTCAACCACATCATAAAGGATGAGTCACACCCGGCCGGCGTGGCTCAGTGGTTGAGCGTCGACCTAGGAACCAGGAGGTCAGGGTTCGATTCCTGGTCAAGGGCACACGCCCGGGTTGTGGGCTCGATCCCCAGTAGGGGGCGTGCAGGAGGCAGCCGGTCCGTGATTCTCTCTCATCATGGATGTTTCTCTCTCTCTCTCCCTCTTCCTTCCTCTCTGAAATAAAAATATCTGTAATAATAAAAGAGTAATTTGCTAATTAGACCAGACATGGACACCCTTCTGGACAAAGTCACAGTGGTGGGGGCAGGGAAGAGCAGTTAGGGGCAATCAGGCCAGCAGGGGAGGGCAGTTAGGGGTGATCAGGCCTGCAGGGGAGGGCAGTTAGGGGCGATCAGGCCAGCAGAGGAGGGCAGTTAGGGGTGATCAGGCCAGCAGGGGAGGGCAGTTAGGGGTGACCAGGCCGGCAGGGGAGGGCAGTTAGGTGCGATCAGGCCAGCAGGGCAGGGCAGTTATGTGCGATCAGGCCAGCAGGGGAGGGCAGTTAGGGGGCGATCAGGCCGGCAGGGGAGGGCAATTAGGTGTGATCAGGCCAGCAGAGGAGGGCAATTAGGTGTGATCAGGCCAGCAGAGGAGGGCAGTTAGGGGTGACCAGGCCGGCAGGGGAGGGCAGTTAGGTGCGATCAGGCCAGCAGGGCAGGGCAGTTATGTGCGATCAGACCAGCAGGGGAGGGCAGTTAGGGGCGATCAGGCCAGCAGGGGGGGGGCAATTAGGGGCGATCAGGCCGGCAGGGGAGGGCAGTTGGGGGCGATCAGGCCTGCAGGGGAGGGCAGTTGGGCGTGACGAGGCCGGCAGGGGAGGGCAGTTAGGGGTGATCAGGCCAGCAGGGGAGGGCAATTAGGTGTGATCAGGCCAGCAGAGGAGGGCAGTTAGGGGTGATCAGGCCAGCAGGGGAGGGCAGTTAGGGGCGATCAGGCCAGCAGGGGGGGGCAATTAGGGGCGATCAGGCCGGCAGGGGAGGGCAGTTGGGGGCGATCAGGCCTGCAGGGGAGGGCAGTTGGGCGTGAAGAGGCCGGCAGGGGAGGGCAGTTAGGGGTGATCAGGCCAGCAGGGGAGGGCAATTAGGTGTGATCAGGCCAGCAGAGGAGGGCAGTTAGGGGTGATCAGGCCAGCAGGGGAGGGCAGTTAGGGGTGATCAGGCCAGCAGGGGAGGGCAATTAGGGGCGATCAGGCCGGCAGGGGAGGGCAGTTGGGGGCGATCAGGCCTGCAGGGGAGGGCAGTTGGGCGTGACGAGGCCGGCAGGGGAGGGCAGTTAGGGGTGATCAGGCCAGCAGGGGAGGGCAGTTAGGTGTGATCAGGCCAGCAGAGGAGGGCAGTTAGGGGCAATCAGGCCTGCAGGGGAGGGCAGTTAGGGGGCGATCAGGCCGGCAGGGGAGGGCAGTTAGGTGCGATCAGGCCAGCAGGGCAGGGCAGTTAGGGGCAATCAGGCCAGCAGGGGAGGGCAGTTAGGGGTGATCAGGCCTGCAGGGGAGGGCAGTTAGGGGCGATCAGGCCAGCAGAGGAGGGCAGTTAGGGGTGATCAGGCCAGCAGGGGAGGGCAGTTAGGGGTGACCAGGCCGGCAGGGGAGGGCAGTTAGGTGCGATCAGGCCAGCAGGGCAGGGCAGTTATGTGCGATCAGGCCAGCAGGGGAGGGCAGTTAGGGGGCGATCAGGCCTGCAGGGGAGGGCATTTAGGTGTGATCAGGCCAGCAGAGGAGGGCAATTAGGTGTGATCAGGCCAGCAGAGGAGGGCAGTTAGGGGTGACCAGGCCGGCAGGGGAGGGCAGTTAGGTGCGATCAGGCCAGCAGGGCAGGGCAGTTATGTGCGATCAGACCAGCAGGGGAGGGCAGTTAGGGGCGATCAGGCCAGCAGGGGGGGGGCAATTAGGGGCGATCAGGCCGGCAGGGGAGGGCAGTTGGGGGCGATCAGGCCTGCAGGGGAGGGCAGTTGGGCGTGACGAGGCCGGCAGGGGAGGGCAGTTAGGGGTGATCAGGCCAGCAGGGGAGGGCAATTAGGTGTGATCAGGCCAGCAGAGGAGGGCAGTTAGGGGTGATCAGGCCAGCAGGGGAGGGCAGTTAGGGGCGATCAGGCCAGCAGGGGGGGGCAATTAGGGGCGATCAGGCCGGCAGGGGAGGGCAGTTGGGGGCGATCAGGCCTGCAGGGGAGGGCAGTTGGGCGTGAAGAGGCCGGCAGGGGAGGGCAGTTAGGGGTGATCAGGCCAGCAGGGGAGGGCAATTAGGTGTGATCAGGCCAGCAGAGGAGGGCAGTTAGGGGTGATCAGGCCAGCAGGGGAGGGCAGTTAGGGGTGATCAGGCCAGCAGGGGGGGGCAATTAGGGGCGATCAGGCCGGCAGGGGAGGGCAGTTGGGGGCGATCAGGCCTGCAGGGGAGGGCAGTTGGGCGTGACGAGGCCGGCAGGGGAGGGCAGTTAGGGGTGATCAGGCCAGCAGGGGAGGGCAGTTAGGTGTGATCAGGCCAGCAGAGGAGGGCAGTTAGGGGCAATCAGGCCTGCAGGGGAGGGCAGTTAGGGGGCGATCAGGCCGGCAGGGGAGGGCAGTTAGGTGCGATCAGGCCAGCAGGGCAGGGCAGTTATGTGCGATCAGGCCAGCAGGGGAGGGCAGTTAGGGGCGATCAGGCCAGCAGGCAGAGTGGTTAGAGGTGATCAGGCAGACAGGCAGGTGAGCAGTTAGGAGCCAGCGGTCCCAGACTGTGAGAGGGATTCCCGGATTGGAGAGGGTGCAGGCCGGGCTGAGGGACCTTCTCCTCTCCCCCCCCACCCCCCCCATCCCCGTGCACGAATTTCATGCACCGGGCCTCCAGTATTTAATAAATAAATAAGTAAATAATTTTTTTAAAAAAGGAGAAAGCACCTTCTCCCCTGGCTGGGAGTTGTACGCTCCCATCGGAACGCGGTCCCTCCTCCCGTCCCGAGAAATGCCCATCATCCTGGAAAGATTGACAGTCTCGTGGCTGAGAGAACCGAGTCCCGGGGGCCACCCTGCCCTTTGCAATCCCCATCCCCCTGTTGCCTGTAATCTGGTCCCGGGGGTACCCGGAGGCATCCTCACTCTGCAAAACAACCCCCCACCACCCCCAGCCCCCGTGACGAGTCACCTGTAAGGAGTATCCCCGTGCGTGTCACTCCGGCTTCCCCACGTCATCCTTGTCCTCCTACCCCATACGAGCAGCTGGCTTATGGGGGGTGCCGAGCGGATTTTTGGGGGGGTCACCTGCTGCCCTCCCATCCTGCCGGCATTGATTGGAACAAACCCTCCTATGGGATTCCACCCCATCTCCGCCTCACGGGCTCGAGCCGTGACAGGCAACCTGGACCCAGTAGCCGTCAAGGTGACGAAACCTTGAGACAGGTTGTCTCCGGGGCAACCCCAATGTGTCCTGAGGCCACGAATCCTGGAAACTCCCAAGACGGGTTCCCCCCCGCCCCCCGCCACTCCCCATGAGGAAGTCTTGGCCCACAGAGCGTCTGGGGGTGGGGGAATGTTTTCTGTACGGAAATCTTCAGACCAAACAGTGGGATGTGACTCCCCCCACACACCCCCATCCCGGGAGGGGGAAGGTTGAACTTTGCAAAGGAACCATGAATTCACTCCACGGGACCTTCAGGAATCTCCCTTATTTTTCCCCCTTTTCTTTTTATTATTATTATTATTATTATTTCTTTGGGGAATCTCCCATTTTTTGACACTTTCTAAATCGTCTCACCGTCTGAGCTTTGGATGTTTTTTGTTTTGTTTTGTTTTGTTTTTTTTTAAATAATATTTCTTTATTGATTTCAGAGAGGAAGGGAGAGGGAGAGAGAGAGAGAAACATCCATGATGAGAATCATGGATCGGCCGCCTCCTGCACGCCCCCCACTGGGGATCGAGCCCGCAACCCCGGGCATGTGCCCTTGGCCAGAATCGAACCTGGGACCCTTCCATCCGCAGGCCGACGCTCTATCCACTGAGCCACACCGGCCAGGGCTGAGCTTTGGATGTGTTACGAGAGGCCCGGTGCATGAATTCGCCCCGATTGGGGCCGCTCTGGGCCGGACAGCTGGGGAGCGGTGGAGGGAGGTCATCGGGACCAGTCATTCTGGCCGCCTGGCTTCTATATATATATAGATTATCATTATTTTTAGATGATCGTTATCATTATATATGGATTATCATTATTAATATTATCAAAAATTTTTAAATTTTTATGGATTTCAGAGAGGAAGGGAGAGGGAGAGAGAGAAACATCCATGGGGGTGTTTTTTAAATATATATATTTTTTAAAAAGACCTAAGTTGATCTTCATCAGAAAGAGATAAGGGCCCGGGATAGGGCGGCTCACAGTAGAAGCCACGTTTTATGTTTTTATTCTTTTAATTTTATTTTTATTGTTTCAAGGATGACACAGAGTAGTACATATGTCTCTCCTTTTATTCCCCCCCCCGTGACCTCCCCCCGGCCTCCCCCACTCCCCAGCACACGCCCTCACCTCCCCCCCCCCCCGCCACCCCCCAGCGTCTTGCGTCCATGGGTGATGCTCATATGCACGCATGCAAGTCCTTCTGTTGATCTCTAACCTCCCCCCACACCCCCCAACCCTCCCCAGCCTTCCCGCTGGCATTTGACAGTCTGTTCCATGCTGTTCTATTTTTTAAAAAATAAATTTTAAAAAATTTAAATATTTAAATTTATTTAAATAGATACATGCTGCCTCTGTGTCTATTTTTTTTTAAAATAAATTTTATTGATTTTTTTAACAGAGAGAAAGGGAGAGGGAGAGAGAGTTAGAAACATCAATCAGCCGCCTCCTGCACGCCCCCCCCCACTGGGGATGTGCCCGCCACCAAGGTCCATGCCCTTGACCGGGAATCGAACCCGGGACCCTTCGGTCCAGCAGGCCGGCGCTCTATCCACCGAGCCACGCCGGCCGGGGCTGAAATGGGTTTTGAATGGAAGGTTTTCCTTTCAGACCATCCTCCGTGGTGACAATTAGGTCTTGAAAGGCGGGGCTTGTCACCCCGACCTCCCCTCGTGGGGCCCAGATCTTACCCCTGGTATCGGCGGTGGGTGGGGTTTTTATAAACGTGTCCTATTCCCGGGTTCTGTTCTGTTCTGTTCGGTTTTGTTTTGTGTTTTTTGTTTTTTTTCTCTCTTAACAATATTGTAGAGCCCTGGCTGGTGTGGCTCAGTGGATAGAGCGACGGCCTGCGGACTGAAGGGTCCCGGGTTCGATTCCCGGTCAAGGGCACAGGCCCGGGTTGCGGGCTCCATCCCCAGTAGGGAGCGTGCAGGAGGCAGCCGGTCCATGGTTCTCTCTCCTCATGGATGTTTCTCTCTCTCTCTCTCTCTCCTCTCTCTTCCTCTCTGAAATCAATAAAAATATATTTAAAAAATATATATTGTAGACCTATTTCTTTTCTTTCTTTCTTTTTTTTTTACTTTTTAAAATAAATATATTTGTTATTGATTTCAGAGAGGAGGGAGAGGGAGAGAGAGAAACATCCATGACAAGAGAGAAACATCGGCCCTCACCGGTGTGGCTCAGTGGATACAGCGTCGGCCTGCAGACTGAAGGGTCCTGGGTTCGATTCCCAGTCAAGGGCATGGACCTTGGTGGCGGGCACATCCCCAGTGGGGGACGTGCAGGAGGCAGTCGATCCATGATTCTCTCTCCTCATGGATGTTCCTCTCTCTCCCTCTCCCTTCCTCTCTGAAATCAATAAAAATGTATTTTTTTTAAAAAAAAAAAGAGAGAGCGAGAGAGAGACAGAGAAACATGGATCGGCTGCCTCCTGCACGCCTAACCCCGGGGATCGAGCCCGCGACCCAGGCACGGGCCCTGACCGGGCATCGAACCCGGGACCTCCTGGTTCCTAGGTCGATGCTCCACCAAGGAGCCATCCATCCCACCTTTATCATTTTTTTAAAAATAATTTTTTCCTCCCCCATTCTGCTCTAGGCAGTTAGACGGACAGGAGGAGAGCGAGAAATCCCAGGATGCCTAGCAACAGGGGGAGGGAAAAAATCTTGAAAAACAGAAAACCAGCTAAACCAGACCAGGGACCCCAGTCTGTCCATCAGCGGCGTTGACCCCTGACCCCCCAGGCCTGGCGCCGGCCAATCCGTGGAGACCAGGACACGGAGAGGACACGCCTGGGAAGCTGATGAATAATCCAGCCAGAGATACGTCCACGCAACGCCACGGACTCAAGGACTCCAGCCCAGCTCGCCCACCCTCGCCAGTGCCTTCTCTCCCTCCTTCCTCCTTCGGCGAAATCCCCGGAGACTTGGAACTCGGGGAGCGGCGGGCAGCGGCAGCTCGTCCCGGGATCAGGCCTCGACCCCGTCTCGTCTCTAAGGCTCCCCGCTCGCCGCCTTTTCTCGGACTCCCCAGGCAGCCAGCCCGGCCCGGTCTCGCCGCCCTGAGTCCCTCCGGGCCGCGGCCACTGCGTTCTTCTTGGACGGAACCGGGAGATAAAGAACCGAGATCTCGTCTCTCCACGGCGTCCGGCGGGAGGCATATTGGGTGCCTCGGCGCGGACGGTGGTTAGCGGGATACGGATTGTTTCGGCACAGGTGAGGCGGTCCCCGGGGCCATCTCGGCCTGAAGGACGTGACGCACTGAATTCTCTTTCCTCCCTCCATCTTTTTCTCTGGCCATGATTTTTTTTTTTTTAAATAAATACACTAGAGGCCCGGTGCATGAATTCGTGCACCCAGCACGGTCCCTCGGCCCGGCCTGCGGGATCGGGCCGAAACCGGCTCTCCGACATCCCCCGAGGGGTCCCGGATGGCGAGAGGGCGCAGGCCAGGCCGAGGGACCCCACCGGTGCACGATCGGGGCCGGGGAGGGACGCGGGAGGTCGGCCAGCCGGGGAGGGACCGCGGGAGGGCTCCAGGGCGTGTCCGGCCCGTCTCGCTCAGTCCCGATTGGCCGGACCCCAGCAGCAAGCTGACCTACCGGTCGGAGCGTCTGCCCCCTGGTGGTCAGTGCACGTCATAGCAACTGGTTGAGCAGCCTTAGCATGTCATTAGCATATGACGCTGTGATTGGTTGAATGGCCGACCAGCCGACCAGACACTTAGCATATTAGGCTTTTATTATAGAGGATATTTTATTGATTTCAGAGAGGAAGGGAGAGGGAGAGAGAGAGAAACATCCATGATGACAGAGAATCATGGATCGGCTGCCTCCTGCACGCCCCCTACTGGGGATGGAGCCCGCAACCCGGGCCTGTGCCCTTGACCGGGAATCGAACCCAGGACCCTTCGGTCCGCAGGCTGACGCTCTATCCACTGAGCCACACCGGTTTCAGCAAAAAAATATATTCTTTTTTTAAAAAATATATTTTATTGACTTTTTTACAGAGAGGAAGGGAGAGGGAGAGAGAGTCAGAAACATCGATGAGAGAGAAACATCGATCAGCTGCCTCCTGCACGCCCCCCTACTGGGGATGTGCCCGCAACCAAGGTACATGCCCTTGACCGGGAATCGAACCCGGGACCCTTCGGTCCGCAGGCCGACGCTCTATCCACTGAGCCACACCGGTTTCGGCAAAAAAAAAAATTATATTCTTTTCTCTCCTTTCTCTTCCTTCTTCTGCGTCTGGAATTAAATGGCGGGTCACTTTCTGAGAGAGTTTGGGTGTTTTTGTGTGTGTGTGTGTGTGTTTTAATGCTGGAGGTTGAGCTGAAGGGTTAGGGTGAGGAGACCTGAGGCCATAGATAAGAATGCAGATAAAAAACACAAAACTGGGATGGCTGGTTTTGTAACTTTGTCTTTTCCACGGCCCCCGAGGGAGCCCCAACTCCACCGTAACTAATTATCTGACTCTTAGGGGGGGCGTGTCCATACCAGTCCCCAGTCCTCGGGGCTGCAGGAGACAGACTACGGGGAGAGAAACCGAGGCACGAAAGAGGGTTGGAGTGGCCAGGCGTGGTGACCTGCATGAAAAATCGATAGATATTTTGCCCTGGCCGGTGTGGCTCAGTGGATAGAGCGTCGGCCTGCGGACTGAAGGGTCCCGGGTTCGATTCCGGTCAAGGGCATGTACCTTGGTTGCGGGCACATCCCCAGTGGGGGGCGTGCAGGAGGCAGCTGATGGATGTTTCTCTCTCATCGATGTTTCTAACTCTGCTATCCCTCTCCCTTCCTCTCTGCAAAAAATCTATAAAATATATTTTTAAAATGTTTTTTATTGATTTTTAAAGAGAGGAAGGGAGAGGGAGAGAGAGAGAAAAAAACATCCATGATGAGAGAGAATCGTCCATCAGTTGCCTCCTGCATGCCCCCTGCTGGTGACCCGTGGATATTTTTCCATTGATTTTTATTTAGTCTATTTTTTTATTTTTAAATATATTTTTATTGATTTCAGAGAGGAAGGGAGAGAGAGAAAGAAACATCCATGATGAGAGAGAATCGTCCATCAGTTGCCTCCTGCACGCCCCTGACTGGGGATGTGCCCGCAACCTGGGCATGTGCCCTGACCGGGAATCGAACCCAGGACCCTTCAGTCCACAACCGGACGCTCTAACCACTGAGCAAAATCCATCTAGGGCTATTTTTTTATTTTTAAACATTTTTTATTGAATTCAGAGAGGAAAGGAGAGGGAGAGAGAGATAGAATCATCCATGAGGAGAGAGAATCATGGACCGGCTGCCTCCTGCACGCCCCCCACTGGGGATCGAGCCCACAACCCGGGCCTGTGCCCTTGACCGGGAATCGAACCCGGGACCCTTCATTCTGCAGGCCGACGCTCTATCCACTGAGCCACACCGGCCAGGGCCCCTCGACGCCCCTCGTTCCTCCTCCTTCCCCCTGTGCACGCATGCACACCCATGTCCGCCTCCCCCTGGCATTGCACGTGGACATTGTCACACACACACACACACACACACACACACACGCATGTCCCGTGGGCTGGGCCGGTCGGACAATGAGGAAGCGACGCCGACAGACAGGAAAGGGGCGGTTTTATGAGGAGACGGAACGGCCACCCGCCCACCCGGATCCACGTTTCCTGCATTCCCTCCCTCGGTCGGTTGGTGTGTCCACGGCGGACGGACGCCCGCCGGTCGAGGGGACGGTCGGATGGCTGGGCGGCGTCTGGAAACGGGGTGAATCGAGGCAGGTGCTTGGAGGACAGCTCGGTGCGATCGGGGTAAGCTGGTCCGTGGCTCTGCAGTCCTCTAATGGGTCCTCCTCAGTGGCCTGATTTTATTTTTATTTTATTTTATTTTTTTTATTTTTGCTTCTGTTGCTGCTGGTGGAGGGACCTGCTCCAGGTCACAGGGGGAGTGGGGTGTCCGGACAGGGAAATGGCATTTGCTGGGGGAAGGGTACCCACAGAAGAAGGATCACCGGGGAGTGGCTCGAATAGTCTGAGGGGGGTCGGGGGTCGGGGGTCGGGGGTCGGGCTCCTCGGAGAGCTGGCCCCATTCACCGGGAAATCTGTCCTGTGCCCCAGAGACCGGGAGGAGTTGGAGGTGGAGTGTCTCCGGGGCCAACCAGGGGGACAGGAGACCTCGGATCCCACGGAGACACTGGGCTGATGGCCACTTTGTTGTTGTTGATTTTTTTCTTTTTTAAAAAAAATGTATTTTATTGATTTTTGTACAGAGAGGAAGGGAGAGGGAGAGAGAGTGAGAAACATCGATGATGAGAGAGAAACATCCATCAGCCGCCTCCTGCACGCCCCCACCTGGGGATGTGCCCGCAACCAAGGTCCATGCCCTTGACCGGAATCGAACCCGGGACCCTTCTGTCCGCAGGCCGACGCTCTATCCACTGAGCCACACGGGTGAGGGCTGGTTTTTTTTTGTTTGTTTTTAATATTCTATGGCCCTGCCCTGGCCCCGGTGTGGCTCAGTGGATAGAGCATCGGCCTGCAGATGGAAGGGTCCCGGGTTCGATTCCCAGTCAAGGCCACAGGCCCAGGGTGGCAGGCTCCATCCCCAGTAGGGGGCGTGCAGGAGGCGGCCGATCCATGGTTCTCTCTCCTCATTTATCTCTCTCTCTCCCTCTCCCTTCCTCTCTGAAATCAATAAAAATAGTTTTTAAATAAAAATATATTTTAAAATATATATATATATATATACACTGAGTGGCCAGATGATGATGGTCTCTGAACGCATAATAACCTGGCCACTCAGTGTGTGTGTATATATATATATTAGAGGCCCGGTGCATGAATCCGTGCATGGGTGGGGTCCGGCCAGCCTGGCCAGGGGGAGGGGACGTGGGCGGTCGGCCGGCCTGCCTGCTGGTCGAACTCCCGGTCGAGGGGACCATTTGCATATGAGCCTTTTATTCTATAGGACAGACACGGAGTGGCCAGAGGATTATGCGTTCAGAGATCATCATCATCATGTGGCCACTCCGTGTGTGTGTATATATTATATGTCCCTTTATTGATCTTTACTTTTTTCTTGTTATTGTGAATCCTCACCCGAGCATATTTTTCCATTAATTTTTTAGGGAGAGAGAAAGAGAGAGGGAGAGACAGAAATATCGATGGGAGAGAGACACATGGATGAGTTGCCTCCTGCCCGCACCCCGACCAGGGCCCGGTCCGGGAGGAGCCTGCCACCGAGGTCCGTGCCCTTGACCGGGAATCGAACCCGGGACCCTTCGGTCCGCAGGCCGACGCTCTACCCGCTGAGCCGCACTGACGGCCACGTTATGTCAAGGCCCTTTGAGGACCTGGCAGGGTAAGGGAGGCCAGACAGGGTCAGAGGTGTCCCTGGGGTCAGGCCCTGGAGTTTTGGCTGACGCCCATCCTTCCGACCGCGGGAAGGTCGAATGCCAAGGTCATTCAAGGCCCCCACAGCATCTGAGATCTGACTCACAGCCTGTATTTATTTTTAAAAATATATTTTTATTGATTTCAGAGAGAGGAAGGGAGAGGGAGAGAGAGAGAAATAGAAACATCCATGAGGAGAGAGAATCATGGATCGGCTGCCTCCTGCACGCCCCCTACTGGGGATGGAGCCCCCAACCTGGGCCTGTGCCCTTGACCGGGAATCGAACCCGGGACCCTTCAGTCCGTAGGCCGACGCTCTATCCACTGAGCCACACCGGCCGGGGCCAAAAATGTTTTCCAATGGCCATTTACATTCAATATTATTTTTTTTCTTTTTCTTTTTCCAGATTTTTAAAAAATTTCTTTATTGATTAAGGTATTACATACAATATTATTTTTTAAACTTAAAATGCAATTTTATTGATTTCAGAGAGGGAAGGGAGAGGGACAGAGAGAGAGAAACATCCATGAGGAGAGAGAATCACGGACCGGCCGCCTCCTGCACGCCCCCCACAGGGGATGGAGCCCGCAACCCGGGCCTGTGCCCTTGACCGGGAATCGAACCCGTGGCCTCCTGGTTCCTAGGTCGACGCTCAACCACGGAGCCACGCCGGCCGGCCTATTGCTTTACTTATCGATGAAACAATTGGGTGCTTCCTATATGTGCCCTGATTGGGGATCGAATCTTATATCCTTGGTGTATCAAGACCACACTCTAAGCAACTGAGTTAGGCGGCCAGGGTCTGAGTCGTGTGCTTCAAAAGGGAATATTTTCCCCCCAGTCGGTGTGGCTCAGTGGATAGCGCGTTGGCCTGCGGACTGAAGGGTCCTGGGTTCGATTCCTGGTCAAGGACACATGCCTGGGTTGCGGGCTCGATCCCCAGTAGGGGGCATGCAGGAGGCAGCCGATCCATGATCTCTCTCCTCATGGATGTTTCTCTCTCTCTCTCTCCCTCTCCCTTCCTTCTTGAATTCAATAAAAATATATTTTAGCCCTGGCTGGTGTGGCTCAGTGGATAGAGCGTCAGCCTGCGGACTGAAGGGTCCTGGGTTCGATTCCCGGTCAAGGGCACCTGCCCAGGTTGCAGGCTCGATCCCCAGTAGGGGGACGTGCAGGAGGCAGCCGATCCATGATTCTTATCATGGATGTTTCTCTCTCTCTCCCTTCCTCTCTGAAATCAATAAAAATATATATTTAAAAAGAAAAAGAGGGGGAAAATAAAAAAAGCATTTATTTATTCATTTATTTTCTTTCTTTTTTTTTTAAGAAAACTATCCCTACATTATAACTAACGGTTTGTGTTTAAGGGAAATGATTGCGTGGATTTGTTGGGAGTTGGGGGTGGGGGTGGGGGTGGGTGGGTGGGGAGTTTCTTAAAAGTCTAGTTTAGAGAAGTTTAGAGCTTGCCTAACCCCGCCCAAAGGGGAACGGAAAGAGGAACTCTTGGAGGTAAGTAACTTGGGGTTATGTCATTTTGGGGGGGGGGGGGGGGCGAGGGGGTCGCTTCGCTTCCTTGGGGACCACAGAGCGCAGAGCGCGCAAGTGGGCACCCTTCCCGGAGGCCGGGCGTGGCCGGGGCGGGCTCAGAAA
This sequence comes from Eptesicus fuscus, assembly GCF_027574615.1. Lineage (NCBI taxonomy): Eukaryota > Metazoa > Chordata > Mammalia > Chiroptera > Vespertilionidae > Eptesicus > Eptesicus fuscus. Next base: position 471,002 of record NC_072473.1, read on the forward strand.
AGGAGAAATGAGAGTGCAATGGGGAGAGGGTGCAAGGATGGGGGGGAGGGCGGGGCGCGGGGTGCATCTGCCAAGACCCGCGGGGGACACACACCCCCAAAACCTGCGGCCCCTCCCTGCGCGCCCCGCAGCCTGACCCCGTGGCCAAGCGCTGTGTCTCCAAATTGCAAATTGGGAACAAAGTTGCGCAGGAGAGAAAGGCGAGACCAGGAGGAGCCTAGACCGGCCAGGGAGACACCCCTCAGGCTCTGGGGGGGCCCTCCGTCACCCCAAGAGCGGGGTCGCGCGCTAAGACCTGCAGGGAGGCGGGCCGGGTGGTGCAGAAATGGGGCGCTCGCGGCTCCCCAGGGCGCACGGAGAGGTGTTACCTGGCAGGAGGGGGTGTGGAGAGGGGGGAGGGCGGAGACCTTGCAAGGCGTGTGGTCTGTGGCTTTGGAAGTTCCTCCTTTGGGAGAAAGTGGGGGGTACGGGGGGCGGGGGGGTCCCTGTGCAGGGGGAGGGGGAGGGGAGGTTGGGAGGATGGGGCGTGGCCCCCAAGGTGCGTGCGCGTGCGCGGGCGGGTCCAGGTGCGCGCACAGCTGACGGGGGGCGCCGCAGACAAAGAGGTAAAAAGCCGCTAGGAACAAAGGCTTTTCCCATTAAAAAAATACATTTAAATACGAATATGAGGCCCTGGCCGGTGTGGCTGAGTGGGTAGAGCGTCGGCCTGCGGACCGAAGGGTCCCGGGTTCGATTCCCGGTCGAGGGCATGGACCTTGGTGGCGGGCACATCCCCGGTGGGGGGCGTGCAGGAGGCAGCTGATGGATGTGTCTCTCTCATCGATGTTTCTGACTCTCTCTCCCTCTCCCTTCCTCTCTGTGAAAAAAATCAATAAAATATATTTAAAAATAAATTAATTAATAAGAATATCAATGTGGAAAATGAATGTCAGCAGGCCTATAGGTGTAAGTATAAACATAAACCACCTCCTATCATAATGAAGGCGTGATATGCTAATTAGACCGGACGTCCTTCCGGGGCGACCTTCCGGGCGAAGCCGGGGCTGCGAGGGAAGCCCCCTGGGTCCCGGGTGCCAGAGGGAGGCCGGTGCCGGAAGCCGGGGGGAAGGAAGGCCTACTCTTGTATGAATTACATGCATCCGGCCTCTAGGATAAATAATATAAATACAAATATAAATATAAATATAAATATAGGTATAGATATAAGTATAAATATAAACATAAATAAAAATATAGTATAAATATAAATATAAGCATAGGTATAGGTATAAATATAAACATAAACATAGGTATAGGTATAAATATAAATTTAAATTTAAAATATAAATATAGGTATAGATATAAGTATAAATATAAATATAAATATAAACATAAATAAAAATATAGTATAAATATAAATATAAATGTAAGTATAAGTATAAATATAAATATAAATATTATAAATAATATAAATATACCACACATATGAGTGCGATCATGTGATATTTATCTTTCTCCAACTGGCTTATTTCGCTCAGCATCATGCTCTCCAGTTCCATCCATGCTGTTGCCTATGGCAAAATAATACAAATACAAGTATAAATATAAATGTAAACATAAACCTAAGCATAACTACAAACATAAATATACATAATACGACTATAAGTATAAATATAAATGTAAATATAAACATAGCTATAGTTATAAATATAAATAACGTAAGTATAAATACTATAAATAGAAATACAAATAATATAAATATGACTACAAATAGCGTGGCGTGTGGGGATGGCTTCTGTTTGGACCCCGTGGCAGTCAACGGGTTAAAAAAAGGGAGAAATATCTGACTTCATTGTAGGAACAGAGCCCTGTGCTACGCAAGCAAACGTACCTCCGTTTGCAATTCCTCCTGCACAGTAAGAAGGAAAGGGCCCCAGCCGGTGTGGGTCCGTGGATAGAGCGTCGGCCTGCGGACTCAAGGGTCCCGGGTTCGATTCCCGGTCAAGGGCACACGCCCGGGTTGCAGGCTCCATCCCCAGTAGGGGGCGTGCAGGAGGCAGCCGGTCCGTGATTCTCTCTCCTCATGTCTCTCTCTCTCTCTCTCTCTCTCTCTCTCTCTCCCTTCATCTCCCTGAAATCAATAAAAATATACACGGAGTGTCCAGATGAGGATGATCTCTGAATGCATAACCATCCGGCCGCTCGGTGTCTGTCCTATAGAATAAAAGGCTAATAAGCAAATGGTCCCCTCGACCGGGAGTTCGACCAGCAGGCAGGCCGGCCAACCGCCCACGTCCCCTCCCCCTGGCCAGGCTGGCCGGACCCCACCCATGCACGGATTCATGCACCGGGCCTCTAATATATATATATATATATACACACACACACTGAGTGGCCAGGTTATCATGCGTTCAGAGACCATCATCATAATCTGGCCACTCGGTGTATTTGAAAAATAAACTAAAAAATAAGTAAAAAGCAGGTGACGGTATCTGTGACCCCGGCTCCTGGCTCCACCTGGGCCTCCAGAGAGTCACGGGCGATTCCAAGTGGGTGGGTCGGGGGCGGTGGCGGGCGGCGGGCAGCGGGTAAATCCCCACCCCGCGGAGGGGGTGACCGCCTCTGTCTAGGGAAGTGGAAAGCAGAACCCATGGGGGTGTCTCCGGGGCCAGGACGTGACTTTAGAGAAATGAAATCCAAAGGCGGGGGGAGAGGGCGTGGCCGGGCTGGGGAGCGTCCGTGACGCCGGGACAGAGAGAAAGATGGGCCCCTGAGTTGGACCTCAAGCGGGTGCGAAGTTACACCTTCATCTTGGTCCGGACGCTTGGCCGCACCCGGGGCACCCATTCTGTTTATGTATTTATTTATTTTATTTCTATTTATTTATTCGCTAGAGGCCCGGGGCGCGAATCCATGCACGAGTGGGGTCCCTCGGCCTGGCCTGCGGGATCGGGCGGAAACCGGCTCTCCGACATCCCCCGAGGGGTCCCGGATGGCGAGAGGGCGCAGGCCAGGCTGAGGGACCCCACCGGTGCACGATCGGGGCCGGGGAGGGACGCGGGAGGTGGGCCAGCCGGGGAGGGACCGCGGGAGGGCTCCAGGGCGTGTCCGGCCCGTCTCGCTCAGTCCCGATCGGCCGGACCCCAGCAGCAAGCTCACCTACCGGTCGGAGCGTCTGCCCCCTGGTGGTCAGTGGACGTCATAGCGAGCGGTTGAGCGGCCTTAGCATATCATTAGCATATGACGCTGTGATTGGTTGAATGGCTGACCGGACGACCGGACACTTAGCATATTAGGCTTTTAATCTATAGGATTATGTATAACAGGATATTGTACAAATTAAGTTACAAAATTTTTATTAAAATGTTTCTTACATACGGTTCTGTTTGCTGGGCAGCAAACATTTTCTTTTCTTTTTTAAAAAAAATATATTTTATTGATTTTTTTTTTGCAGAGAGGAAGGGAGAGGGATAGAGAGTTAGAAACATCCATGATGAGAGAGACACATCCATCAGCCGCCTCCTGCACGCCCCCCACTGGGGATGTGCCCGCCACCAAGGTCCATGCCCTTGACCGGGAATCGAACCCGGGACCTTTTGGTCCACAGGCCGATGCTCTATCCATTGAGCCAAACCAGCTAGGGCTATTATTTATTGATTTGAGAGAGGAAGGGAGAGAGAGAGAGAGAGAGAGAGATAGAAACATCCATGAGGAGAGAGAATCATGGACCAGCTGCCTCCTGCATGCCCCCCTACTGGGGATGGAGCCTGCAACCCAGGCCTGTGCCCTTGACCGGGAATCGAACCCTGACCTCCTGGTTCCTAGGTCAATGCTCCACCACTGAGCCACGCCGGCCGGGCTAGGACGTGGACATGTGGGGTTGGTCCCAGCGGATGGGGTCAGTGTCCGTACGGGAATACCGCCAATTCTTCCGCTGTGAGCCCCCTGGAGAGTAGGTTTGCTTACACTCTGACTCTGTCTCCCTCCAGGTCTCGCTCCCTCCGGCATCCCCTCCCCCCATGGGTCCCCTGGTGAGCGCGGCCCTGGTTCTGACGCTGCTCGTCCCGGCGCTTCTACTGACCCAGGAGCCCCGGGGTAAGTGAGCCGAGGAGCCTGAGTCCTTTCTACCACGCGCATGTGTTCATTTTCGCTTTTATTTTTTTACATAAATTTGTCAAGAGAGTCCTATCGAATAAAAGGGTGATATGCAAATGGACCGTCACTCCAGCTCACAGGTTGGCCGCTCCTGTGTGGTCAAAGATGGCTGCCCCCCTGTGGACACAAGATGGCCACCACAAGATGGCCTGCAGGGGAGGGCAGGTGGGGGAGACCAGGCCTGCAGGGGAGGGCAGTTAGGGGTGACCAGGCCAGCAGGGGAGGGCAGTTGGGAGGAACCAGGCCTGCAGGGGAGGGCAGTTGGGAGGGACCAGGCCAGCAGGGGAGGGCAGTTGGGGGTGACCAGGCCTGCAGGGGAGGGCAGTTGGGGGTGACCAGGCCTGCAGGGGAGGGCAGTTGGGGGCAACCAGGCCTGCAGGGGAGGGCAGTTGGGGGCGACCAGGCCTGCAGGGGAGGGCAGTTGGGGGTGACCAGGCCTGCAGGGGAGGGAAGTTAGGGTGGGACCAGGCCTGCAGGGGAGGGCAGTTGGGAGGGACCAGGCCAGCAGGGGAGGGCAGTTGAGAGGGACCAGCCCTGCAGGGGAGGGCAGTTGTGGGTGACCAGGCCTGCAGGGGAGGGCAGTTGGGGCGACCAGGCCAGCAGGGGAGGGCAGTTGGGAGCAACCAGGCCTGCAGGGGAGGGCAGTTGGGAGGGACCAGGCCAGCAGGGGAGGGCAGTTAGGGGCAACCAGGCCTGCAGGGGAGCGCAGTTGGGGGTGACCAGGCCTACAGGGGAGGGAAGTTAGGGGCGACCAGGCCTTCAGGGGAGGGAAGTTAGGGGCGACCAGGTCTGCAGGGGAGGACAGTTGGGGGCAACCTGGCCTGCAGGAGAGGGCAATTTTGGGGGAACCAGGCTTGCAGGGGAGGGCAGTTAGGGGTGACCAGGCCTGCAGGGGAGGGCAATTGGTGGGAACCAGGCCTGCAGGGGAGGGCAGTTAGGGGCAATCAGGCTGGCAGGGGAGCAGTTAGGCATTGATCAGGCTGGCTGGGGAGTGGTTAGGGGCAATCAGGCAGGCAGGCAGGTGAGGGGTTAGGAGCCAGCAGTCCTGGATGGTGAGAGGGATGTCCCAGATTGGAGAGGGTGCAAGCTGGGCTGAGGGACTCGCACCCCCCGTTTTGTGCATGAATTTTGTTCACCGGGCCTCTAGTAAAAATACATAAAAAATGAGTCAGTCCTGAAAAAAATAATACAAAAAAAACAGTCATTCCTGAACCCGGCCACCTCGTCTTTCAGATCTTCCAACCATGGAACGCGTTCCCAGCCTGAGCGTCAGGTTCGACCCCTGGAGAATGAACTTGACCTGGGACTGCGGCGAAAACACCACCTCCGTCCAGTGCGGGATGACGACCCGGAGAAAGGGACCGGTTACCATGAGGGTGAGGAGGGTTTAAGAAACGCCCTCGGGATCCCCTACACAGACCCTGTCGGCTTAGACACATGGCGACCACATGGATGGATGAGAAACACAGCCCTGGCTGGTGTGGCTCAGTGGGTAGAGCGTCGGCCTGCGGACTGAAGGGTCCCGGGTTCGATTCCCGGTCAAGGGCACATGCCCAGGATGTGGGCTCGATCCCCAGTGTGGGGCGTGCAGGAGGCAGCCGGTCCATGGTTCTCTCTCTTCATGGATGTTTCTCTCTCTCTCTCTCTCTCTTCTTCTCCCTTCTTCTCTCTGAACTCAATAAAAATATTTTTAAATACATATACACTAGAGGCCCGGTGCATGAAATTTGTGCATGGGGTGGGGGTGTCCCTCAGCCCGGCCTGCACCCTCTCGCAATCCAGGATTGCTGGCTCCTAACCGCTCACCTGCCTTCCTGATCGCCCCTAACCGCTCGCCTGCCTGCCTGATCACCCCTAACTGCTCACCTGCCTGCCTGATCACCCCTAACCACTCGCCTGCCTGCCTGATCACCCCTAACTGCTCGCCTGCCTGCCTGATCGCCCCTAACCACTCGCCTGCCTGCCTGATCGCCCCTAACCACTTGCCTGCCTGATCGCCCCTAACCACTCGCCTGCCTGCCTGATCGCCCCTAACCACTCCCCTGCCTGCCTCATCTCACCTAACTGCTCGCCTGCCTGCCTGATCGCCCCTAACCACCTCTGCCTTGGCCCCGTCGCCGTGGCTTCATCCGGAAGGACATCCGGAATGATGTCCAGAAGGTCGTTCGGCTGTCTAGCATAATTAGCATATTACGCTTTTATTATTATAGATACTAGAGGCCCGGTGCACGAAATTCAATTCCGCACTGCCCCCTGGTGGTCAGTGTACATCGTAGTGAGCGGTCAAACACCCGGTCGGTTGAACTCCCGAGGGGACAATTTGCATATTAGCCTTTTGTTATGTAGGAGACATACACTGAGTGGCCAGATTATTATAATCTCTTTTTTTTAAAAAATATATTTTATTGATTTTTCACAGAGAGGAAGGAGAGGGATAGAGAGTTAGAAACATCGATGAGAGAGAAACATCCATCAGCTGCCTCCTGCACGCCCCCCACTGGGGATGTGCCCGCAACCAAGGTACATGCCCTTGACCGGAATCGAACCCGGGACCCTTCCGTCCGCAGGCCGACGCTCTATCCACTGAGCCAAACTGGTTTTGGAAGATTATTGTAATCTCTGAATGCATAATAATCTGACCACTCTCTGTGTATATATATATATTAGAGGCCCGGTGCATGAATTCGTGCATGGGTGGGGTCCGGCCAGCCTGGCCACGGGGAGGGGACGTGGGCGGTCGGCCGGCCTGCCTGCTGGTCGAACTCCCGGTCGAGGGGACCATTTGCATATTAGCCTTTTATTCTATAGGATCGACACGGAGTGGCCCGATGATGATGCGTTCAGAGATCTCCACCCTCTGGCCGCTCCGTTTATATATTCTAAAGGGGATTTCTGATAACATGACCTTGACCTGACCTTCTCAACCCTCTCACCTATCCATGCGAAGATCCCCCACCCCAAGGTGTCATGCGGACATTCACCCCCAGAAGGAACATGGGGCCGGGCGGGGCCGGAATTTTACGCGGGGAGCCAGGCGCCGTCCCGGCGTGGAGACGAGCGTGAGCGACGTCAGGATGTGGCCTCGAGGAGACACGCGTGGGTCCCTCATTCTCCCACGTCTTGCGTCTTTTCAGCTCAAAGAGAACCAATGCCATTGCACCTTCCCACGCGCTGTGCTCCGCGGCGGCGCCAACTTCACGGTGACCGCGACTATCGGCCCGAGGCAGGTGACGGAACGGCTGTCTTACTCCAACCCAGGTAGGAGGCGTAGACCGGTGACCCCTGTCCATCCGTGAGAATCAAAGCAGACCTTATGAGCCAGGCCAGTGTGGCTCAGTGGTTGAGCGTCGACCTAGGAACCAGGAGGTCACGGGTTCGATTCCCGGTCAAGGGCACGTGCCCGGGTTGCGGGCTCAATCCCCAGTAGGGGGCGTGCAGGAGGCAGCTGGTCCATGTGTCTCTCTCCTCATGGATGTTTCTCTCTCTCTCTCTCTCCCCCACACCCCTCTCTCTTTCTCTCTCGCTTTTCTCTCCCTTCCGCTCTCTCTAGAAATCAATGAACAAAAATATCCACAGGGGAGGGTTAAAAATAAATACTTAGCCCCGGATGCATACAGCATCAGCCCTCGGACTGAAGGGTCCCGGGTTCGATTCCGGTCAAGGGCACGTGCCCGGGTTGCAGGCTCAATATCCCCACCCCCCCAGTCGGGGGCGTGCAGGAGGCAGCCGATCCATGATTCTCTCTCCTCATGGATGTTTCTCTCTCTCTCTCTCTCTCTCTCTTCCTCTCTGAAATCGATAAATATATACATGGAGTGTCCAGATTATGATGATCTCTGAACGCATAACCATCCGGCCGCTCCGTGTCTGTCCTATAGAATAAAAGGCTAATATGCAAATTATCCCCTCGACCGGGAGTTCGACCAGCAGGCAGGCCGGCCAACCGCCCACGTCCCCTCGCCCTGGCCAGGCTGGCCGGACCCCACCCATGCACGGATTCATGCACCGGGCCTAATATATATATTAGTATATATATCAGTATATATATATATATATATAGTGTGTGTATATATATATATATACTGAGTGGCCAGATTATGATGATCTCTGAACGCATAATCATCTGACCACTCAGTGACTCAGTGTGTGTGTGTGTGTGTATTAGAGGCCCGGTGCATGAATCCGTGCATGGGTGGGGTCCGGCCAGCCTGGCCAGGGGGAGGGGACATGGGCGGTTGGCCGGCCTGCCTGCTGGTCGAACTCCCAGTTGAGGGGACCATTTGCATATTAGCCTTTTATTCTATAGGATATACACTGAGTGGCCAGATGGTTATGCGTTCAGAGATCATCATCATCTGGCCACTCCGTGTATATTTATATTTTTTTAATCTTTATTTTCTTTAGAAAATCAGTGGGGAAATAAATATCCTCAGATGAGGGTTAACCACAACACACCCAAAAAAAAAATTTTTTTTATAAGAAAATTTTGTAAAAAGTCCCAGATTTCATTTCCTTTGAATATCAGTTCCCAGAAGTGAAATTTCAAAATCCTGGGGCCGTTCCATTTCGAAGATTTTCAGGAACCACCTTCTTCTCTGCCGTGACGGCTCGCAATCCCACTTCCAAGAACCGTGCATGAGGGTTCCCTTTCCTCCACATCGTCTCTCACATCTCTTACCTCGTGGGTTTTTTTGGTTTTTTTTTATTATTTTTTTTAATAATTGTTTTGCTAGAGGCCCGGTGCACGAATTCGTGCACCAGTGGGGTCCCTCGGCCTGGCCTGCGGGATCGGGCCGAAACCGGCTCTCCGACATCCCCCGAGGGGTCCTGGATGGCGAGAGGGCGCAGGCCAGGCCGAGGGACCCCACGGGTGCACGATCGGGACCGGGGAGGGACGCGGGAGTGAGTTCGGTCCATCTCGCTCAGTCCTGATCTCCAATCTGGGACCCCCCGGGGGACGTCCGACTGCCGGTTGAGTCCCGATCCCTCTCACCATCCGGGACTGCTGGCTCCTAACCACTCGCCTGCCTGCCGGCCTGATCGCCCCCTAACCACTCCCCTGCCAGCCCAATCGCCCCCCAACTGCCCTCCCCTGCAGGCCTGGTCGCCCCCAGATTCCCTTCCCTGCAGGCCTGGTTGCCCCCAAGTGCCACCCCCCCCCCGCCCCTTGCTGGCCACCTTGTGACAACATGGGGGCGGCCATCTTGTGATGACGCGAGGACGGCCATCTCGTGGCGATGTGGGGGCGGCCATCTTGTGATGTGAGGGTGTGAGGGCCAATTTGCATATTATCTCTTTAGTGTATAGGATACTTGCCTTTCAATTTGCCTTTGCCTGATGGTCAGTGATTTTTTTAAAAAAATATATATATTTTATTGAATTTTTACAGAGAGGAAGGAAGAGGGATAGAGAGTTAGAAACATCGATGAGAGAGAAACATCCATCAGCTGCCTCCTGCACGCCCCCCACTGGGGATGTGCCCGCCACCAAGGTCCGTGCCCTTGACCGGGAATCGAACCCGGGACCCTTCAGTCCGCAGGCCGACGCTCTATCCACTGAGCCAAACCGGTTTTGGCTGATCAGTGATTTTTAAGCATCTTTTTCCTTTTGGAAAAAATGTCTGTTTACAAGTCCTGTGTGATCAGAGGATGGAGGTGTGTGTTTTTGTTAGGGTTTTTTTTTTTGTGGGTTTTTTTGTTTTTTTTTAATCCCCACCCAAGGATATTTTTCCCATTGAATTTTTAAAAAATATATTTTTATTGATTTCAGAGAGGAAGGTGAGAGGGAGAGAGAGAAAGAAACATCAAAATGAGAGAGAATCATGGACCGGCTGCCTCCTGCACGCCCCCTACTGGGGATGAGCCCACAACCCGGGCCTGTGCCCTTGACCGGGAATCGAACCCGGGACCCTTCAGTCTGCAGGCCGACGCTCTATCCACTGAGCCACACCAGCCAGGACAAATTTTTTTTGGGGGGGTTATCCACCACCTTTTAACTTTCAGGTGCCAATTATTGTGTGTGTGCGTGTGTGTGCGTATGTGTGTGTGTGTGCATGTATGTGTGTGTGTGTGCGTGTTTTTTTGTCTCTCCCCAGGTGGGCAGGGCACAGCCGCACAAAACGTCTCCTGCCTGATCTACAAGGCGGACTTCATGAACTGCACGTGGGACAAGGGCCCGGCCGCCCCTGATAACGTCCAGTATTCCCTGCACATCCGGGACCTACGGTGAGAGACGTACAGCAAGCGTGTCAACCTCAAAGGCCCACACGGGCCAGATAAACAAGTTGTTTTTGTGTGTGTGTTTTTTTTTTCTTTTAAAATATATTTTACTGATTTTTTACAGAGAGGAAGGGAGAGGGAGAGAGAGTTAGAAACATCGATGAGAGAGAAACATGGATCAGCTGCCTCCTGCACGCCCCCCACTGGGGATGTGCCCGCAACCAAGGTCCATGCCCTTGACCGGAATCGAACCCGGGACCCTTCAGTCCGCAGGCCAATGCTCTATCCACTGAGCAACACCGGCCAGGGCCAGATAAACAAGTTTTATCTGGACGTGAGCCTCGAACAAATCAAAAGCTTCCATTTTCATAGAAATGTGGGTTTATTGCGATTGAGACATGCTGAAGGCAAAGGGCTGAAATACATGAGTGATTGTGAACATAAAACAATGAATATGCCCTGACTGGTGTGACAGTCATCGGTCATTGGCCAACGTTGTAATTCGTTATGAATAACTAGAGCCCCGGTGCATGGTGGGTCCCTCGGCCTGGCCTGCGGGATTGGGCGGAAACCGGCTCTCCGACATCCCCCGAGGGGTCCCGGATGGCGAGAGGGCGCAGGCCAGGCCGAGGGACCCCACCGGTGCACGATCGGGGCCGGGGAGGGACGCGGGAGGTGGGCCAGCCGGGGAGGGACCGCGGGAGGGCTCCAGGGCGTGTCCGGCCCGTCTCGCTCAGTCCCGATCGGCCGGACCCCAGCAGCGAGCTCACCTACCGGTCGGAGCGTCTGCCCCCTGGTGGTCAGTGCACGTCATAGCGAGCGGTTGAGCGGCCTTAGCATATCATTAGCATATCACGCTGTGATTGGTTGAATGGCCGACTGGCCAACCAGACACTTAGCATATTAGGCTTTTAGATACACTGATGACGATGATCTCTGAACACATAACCATCCGGCCGCTCCGTGTCCATCCTGTAGAATAAAAGGCTCATATGCAAATGGTCCCCTCGACCGGGAGTTCGACCAGCAGGCAGGCCGGCCAACCGCCCACGTCCCCTCCCCCTGGCCAGGCTGGCCGGACCCCACCTGTGCACGGATTCATGCACCGGGCCTCTAATAGATAGATAGATAGATGATAGATCAATCTAGATATATATAGGTATATAGATATATAGATATATAGATATAAATATTTGATAGAGATAGAGATGATATAGATATAGATGATATAGATATAGGTATAGGTATAGATATAGATATAGATATAGATATAGATATAGGTATAGGTATAGATATAGATATAGATATAGATATAGATATAGATATAGATATAGATATAGATGATATAGATATAGGTATAGGTATAGATATAGATATAGATATAGATATAGATATAGATATAGATATAGATATAGATATAGATATAGTTATAGATATAGATATAGTGATAGAGATAGAGATAGAGATAGATAGATAGATATAGTTATAGATATAGATATAGATATAGATATAGATATAGATATAGATATAGATATAGATATAGATAGATATAGATAGATACTGAGTGGCCAGGTTATTATGCATTCAGAGATCATCATAACCTGGCCACTCCGTGTATATAGATGATGCATAACAGGACAAGGTAACAATGACGTGACGAAATCTCTATCATAACGTTTCTTACACACCGTCCTATTGGCTGAACCGCAAAAATATTCGGTCCACACGGATGCCCCAACCCCTCGGCCTCTTGCAGGTCGGGGAGCAAGAGGGAGTGTCCCCGTTACCTCGGAGACGCAGGGACCACCCACGTGGGCTGTCACCTCCAAGGAGCCTCGGCATTCGGTTCCGAGATCTACGTCCTCGTCAACGGCACCAGCCCCAGCGCGGGCATCCAGTTCTTCGACGATACGTTGATGTTAAAGAAAATCGGTAAGGCCCCGGCCGGTGTGGCTCAGGGATAGAGCGTCGGCCTGAGGACTGAAGGGTCCCGGGTTCGATTCCCAGTCAAGGGCACATGCCCGGGGTTGTGGGCTCCATCCCCAGTCGGGGGCGTGCAGGAGGCGGCCGATCCATGATTCTCTCTCTCATCATGGATGTTTCTAGCTCTCTCCCTCTCCCTTCCTCTCTCTGTAAGCAATCCTCTATAATTAAAGGTTAATATGCAAATTGTCTCCTCGGGAGTTCAACCGGGAGTTCGACCAGGGGGTGGGGCCAGCCAGCCATTCCCATATCCCCTCCCCAGTCCAAACCCCTCCCCCCCCCGCTGGCCCTTAACCCCATCGGCTCTAGTCAGGGTAGAGCGGTTACACCCCACCCGTGCACAAATTCGTGCACTGGGCCTCTAGTAAAAATATATTTAATAAATAAATAAAATATCCATTCACTCCAGGGTCTCACCTCCAGCGTCTCCCATCTGAGGTCTCACCTCCAGGGTCTTCACCTCCAGGGTCTCACCTCTGAGGTCTCACCTCCAGGGTCTCACCTCCAGGGTCTCACCTCCAGGGTCTCCCATCTGAGGTCTCACCTCCAGGGTCTTCACCTCCAGGGTCTCCCATCTGAGGTCTCACCTCCAGGGTCTTCACCTCCAGGGTCTCCCATCTGAGGTCTCACCTCCAGGGTCTTCACCTCCAGGGTCTCACCTCCAGGGTCTCCCATCTGAGGTCTCACCTCCAGGGTCTCCCATCTGAGGTCTCATCTCCAGGGTCTTCACCTCCAGGGTCTCCCATCTGAGGTCTCAACCCCAGGGTCTCACCTCCAGGGTCTCCCATCTGAGGTCTCATCTCCAGGGTCTTCACCTCCAGGGTCTCCCATCTGAGGTCTCACCTCCAGGGTCTCCCATCTGAGGTCTCACCTCCTGGGTCTCCCCTCTGAGGTCTCACCTCCAGGGTCTCATGTCCAGGGTCTCCCATCTGAAGTCTCACCTCCAGGGTCTCCCATATGAAGTCTCAACCCCAGGGTCTCACCTCCAGGGTCTCACCTCTGAGGTCTCACCTCCAGGGTCTCACCTCTGAGGTCTCACCTCCAGGGTCTTCACCTCCAGGGTCTCACGTCCAGGATCTCACGTCCAGGGTCTCACGTCCTGGGTCTTCACCTCCTGGGTCTTCAGCTCCAGGGTCTTCACCTCCAGGGTCTCACCTCTGAGGTCTCACCTCCAGGGTCTCATGTCCAGGGTCTCCCATCTGAAGTCTCACCTCCAGGGTCTCCCATATGAAGTCTCAACCCCAGGGTCTCACCTCCAGGGCCTCACCTCTTGGGTCTCACCTCCAGGGTCTTCACCTCCAGGGTCTCACGTCCAGGATCTCACGTCCAGGGTCTCACTTCCTGGGTCTTCACCTCCTGGGTCTCACCTCTAGGGTCTCACCTCCTGGGTCTCCCCTCTGAGGTCTCACCTCCAGGGTCTTCAGCTCCAGGGTCTCACTTCTGAGGTCTCACCTCCAGGTTCTTCACCTCCAGGGTCTCACCTCCTGGGTCTAACCTCCTGGGTCTTCACCTCCAGGGTCTCACCTCCAGGGTCTCACCTCCAGGGTCTCACCTCCAGGGTCTTCACCTCCAGGGTCTTCACCTCCAGGGTCTCACTTCTGAGGTCTCACCTCCAGGGTCTTCACCTCCAGGGTCTTCACCTCCAGGGTCTCCCATCTGAGGTCTCAACCCCAGGGTCTCACCTCCAGGGTCTTCACCTCCTGGGTCTCCCATCTGAGGTCTCAACCCCAGGGTCTCACCTCCAGGGTCTCATCTCCAGGGTCTCCCATCTGAGGTCTCACCTCCAGGGTCTCACCTCCAGGGTCTCACCTCCAGGGTCTCACCTCTGAGGTCTCACCTCCAGGGTCTCACATCCAGGATCTCACTTCTGAGGTCTCACTTCCAGGGTCTTCAGCTCCAGGGTCTTCACCTCCAGGGTCTTCACCTCCAGGGTCTCCCCTCTGAGGTCTCACCTCCAGGGTCTTCACCTCCAGGGTCTCCCATCTGAGGTCTCACCTCCAGGGTCTCCCCTCTGAGGTCTCACCTCCAGGGTCTCCCCTCTGAGGTCTCACCTCCAGGGTCTCACCTCTGAGGTCTCACCTCCAGGGTCTCACCTCTGAGGTCTCACCTCCAGGGTCTTCACCTCCAGGGTCTCACCTCCAGGGTCTTCACCTCCAGGGTCTCCCCTCTGAGGTCTCACCTCCAGGGTCTTCACCTCCAGGGTCTTCACCTCCAGGGTCTCACCTCCAGGGTCTCACCTCCTGGGTCTTCACCTCCAGGGTCTCACCTCCAGGGTCTCACGTCCAGGGTCTCACCTCTGAGGTCTCACCTCCAGGGTCTTCAGCTCCAGGGTCTCACGTCCAGGGTCTTCACCTCCTGGGTCTCCCCTCCAGCGTGTCCCCTACGTGGGTCTCATGGGAGACACCCCAGCTCACGGGACACATCCCGGTTTCTCCCTCCAGAAATCTACGACCCCCCCGACAACATCACCATCGAGTGCAACGCCTCGCACTGCGTCCTCCAGTGGGACACGCCACGGATCCGCGTGTTCCTGTCCAACTGGGAGCTGCAGTACCAGCTGGACATCCAGAGACAGGTGAGCGAGGGCCGGTGCATGCTGGGCCCCGGGTGACCGAGAGGTGCAGGGCCCTGGACCTCAGAGAGCTGGAGGGCACCCCCAGGACCCTGTCAGAGGGCCAGGGTCCAAGGAAGGGGTGGGGGACAGAGCTGGGATGCAGGGAGGGTGGGGCAGAGTGGGGAGAGGTGGTCCCCAGGGGAGGTGAACCCCAACAGCAGCTCCGAGACAGACACAGACACAAGCATCCATGAAAGTCCTCAAGGTGATGGTGGAGAGGCAGACGCTGAAACAGAACCGTGACGACTGAGAGTTACATGTCTTTATGGCCCCAGGGTAGACGAGGAGAAACCCAATAGTTCCATGTCCTCAAGGGCCCAGTATAGACGCGGAAAAACCAATAGTGATACATCCATCTGGCCCCAGTGTAGACGAGGAAAAACCAATAGTGATACGTCGACCTGGTCTCCAATGTAGACGAGGAAAAACCCATAGTTATACGTCCTCATGGGTCCAGTGTAGACGCAGAAAAACCAATAGTTATACGTCCACCTGGGCCCAGTGTAGACGAGAAAAATCCATAGTTATACGTCCTCATGGGCTCAGTGTAGACGAGAAAAATCCAATAGTTATACGTCCTCATGGGCCCAGTGTAGACAAGAAAAACCAATAGTTATACGTCCACATGGGTCCAGTATAGACGAGGAAAAATCCAATAGTTATATGTCGACCTGGTCTCCAATGTAGACGAGGAAAAACCTATAGTGATACATCCATCTGGGTCCAGTGTAGACGAGGAAAAACCAATAGTTATACGTCCACCTGGGTCCAGTGTAGACACGGAAAAACCCATAGTTATACGTCCACCTGGGCCCAGTGTAGACGAGAAAAATCCATAGTTATACGTCCTCATGGGCTCAGTGTAGACGAGAAAAATCCAATAGTTATACGTCCTCATGAGCCCAGTATAGACAAGGAAAATCCATAGTTATACGTCCTCATGGGTCCAGTGTAGACGAGGAAAAATCCAATAGTTATATGTCGACCTGGTCTCCAATGTAGACGAGGAAAAACCTATAGTGATACATCCATCTGGGTCCAGTGTAGACGAGAAAAAACCAATAGTTATACGTCCACCTGGGTCCAGTGTAGACGAGGAAAAACCCATAGTTATACCTCCTCATGGGTCCAGTGTAGACGAGAAAAATCCAATAGTTATACGTCCTCATGGGTCCAGTGTAGACGAGAAAAATCCATAGTTATACGTCCTCATGGGCCCAGTGTAGACGAGAAAAATCCAATAGTTATACGTCCTCATGGGCCCAGTGTAGACGAGGAAAATCCAATAGTTTATGTCCTCATGGACCCAGTGTAGACGAGAAAAACCAATAGTTATACGTCCTCATGGGCCCAGTATAGACGAGGAAAAACCAATAGTTATACGTCCTCATGGGCCCAGTGTAGACAAGAAAAATCCAATAGTTATACGTCCTCATGGGCCCAGTGTAGACGAGAAAAAACCAATAGTTTTTGTCCTCCTGGGTCCAGTATAGACGAGGAAAAACCAATAGTTACACGTCCTCATGGGTCCAGTGTAGATGAGGAAAAACCCATAGTTATACATCCTCATGGACCCAGTGTAGACGAGGAAATTTCAATAGTTATACGTCCACCTGGACCCAGTGTAGACGAGAAAAATCCAATAGTTATATGTCCATCTGGCCCCAGTGTAGACGAGAAAATCCAATAGTTATACGTCCTCATGGGCCCAGTGTAGACGAGGAAAAACCAATAGTTATACGTCCACCTGGGTCCAGTGTAGACACGGAAAAACCCATAGTTATACGTCCACCTGGGCCCAGTGTAGACGAGAAAAATCCATAGTTATACGTCCTCATGGGCCCAGTGTAGACGAGAAAAATCCAATAGTTATACGTCCTCATGAGCCCAGTATAGACAAGGAAAATCCATAGTTATACGTCCTCATGGGCCCAGTGTAGACGAGAAAAAACCAATAGTTTTTGTCCTCCTGGGTCCAGTATAGACGAGGAAAAACCAATAGTTACACGTCCTCATGGGTCCAGTGTAGATGAGGAAAAACCCATAGTTATACGTCCTCATGGACCCAGTGTAGACGAGAAAAACCAATAGTTATACGTCCACCTGGGTCCAGTGTAGACGAGAAAAATCCAATAGTTATACGTCCTCATGGGCCCAGTGTAGACGAGGAAAATCCAATAGTTATACGTCCACCTGGGTCCAGTATAGACGAGGAAAATCCAATAGTTATACGTCCACCTGGGTCCAGTGTAGACGAGAAAAACCAATAGTTATACGTCCACCTGGGTCCAGTGTAGACGAGAAAAATCCAATAGTTATACGTCCTCATGGGCCCAGTGTAGACGAGGAAAACCAATAGTTATACGTCCTCATGGGCCCAGTGTAGACGTGAAAAACCAATAGTTATACGTCCACCTGGGCCCAGTGTAGACGAGGAAAAACCAATAGTTATATGTCAACCTGGGTCCAGTGTAGACAAGAAAAATCCAATAGTTATAGGTCCACATTGGCCCAGGGTAGACGTGGAAAAACTCATAGTTATACGTCCTCATCGGCCCAGTGTAGACGAGGAAAAACCAATAGTTTATGTCCACCTGGGTCCAGTGTAGACAAGGAAAAACCAATAGTTATACGTCCTCTTGGGCCCAGTGTAGACGAGGAAAAATCCAATAGATTATGTCCACCTGGGTCCAGTGTAGACGAGGAAAACCAATAGTTATACGTCCTCATGGACCCAGTGTAGACGTGAAAAACCAATAGTTACACGTCCTCATGGGTCCAGTGTAGATGAGGAAATTCCAATAGTTATACGTCCTCATGGGCTCAGTGTAGACGAGGAAAACCCATAGTTATACGTCCACCTGGGTGCAGTATAGACGAGGAAAAATCCAATAGTTATACGTCCTCATGGACCCAGTGTAGACGTGGAAAAACTCATAGTTATACGTCCTCATGGGCCGAGTGTAGACGAGAAAAACCAATAGTTATACGTCCTCATGGGCCCAGTGTAGATGAGGAAATTCCAATAGTTATACGTCCTCATGGACCCAGTATAGATGAGGAAAAATCCAATAGTTATACGTCCTCATGGACTCAGTGTACACAATGGGAAGTCCTGGACTCCATGTCCTCCTGGATTTAATGAGGATCCACGTTCACCCGTTGGGGATCCAGACGAATAAAGGATTGGTTCGCAGGGCCCACGTCCATCCCTCTGCCCGTGTCACCTCCAGAATAGCTGAGCTTTTAAGGTCACTGCCCACCCATCACTTCTTTTCTGCCTCAAATGGCAGAAAAGACAACAATAAAAAAGAAACAAAACAAAAAAAAAAACATTGCAAGGAGAAAACTAAACCTATTCTTTTGTTGTTGTTGTTCCTTTCTGTGGATTTTTTTTTTTTTTTGTCTCTCCAGAACAGTATGCAGCCCAGTGACCATCAACTGGTGAGTGAAGGTTCCGACCCCAAAATACCACCCCTTCTTGGAGCTTCATTGTAGTCCCCATCTAGTCAGGGATGAAGGAGCCCTTCCCATAGTCAGTCCTGGGGGCCTGGGTGGGGTGTCTCCTGGGCTCACGTTGAGATGAGTCATTACATCCCTGTGATATTTTTTTTAAAAAATCTATGTTTACTAGCACCCCGGTGCACAAATTCATGCACCCGTGGGGTCCCTCGGCCTGGCCTGCGGGATCGGGCCAAAACCGGCTCTCCGACATCCCCCGAGGGGTCCCGGATGGCGAGAGGGTACAGGCCAGGCCGAGGGACCCCACCGGTGCACGATCGGGGCCGGGGAGGAACGCGGGAGGTTGGCCAGCCGGGGAGGGACCGCGGGAGGGCTCCAGGGCGTGTCCGGCCCATCTCGCTCAGTCCCGATCGGCCGGACCCCAGCAGCAAGCTCACCTACCGGTCGAAGCGTCCGCCCCCTGGTGGTCAGTGCACATCACAGCGAGCGGTTGAGCGGCCTCAGCATATCATTAGCATATGACGCTCTGATTGGTTGAGCGGCCGACTGGTCGACTGGACACTTAGCATATTAGGCTTTTATTCTATAGGATGATGATGATGATGATGATGAAAATAAAACACACCCCCACCTTCTCTTTGCTCAACGGACGTGACAGCCTCTACCTTCCTCTTCTCCCGAAAGGTGGACATATCTGGTGGCTGGAGAAATACATACGTCTTTCAAAAGCCTCTGCCCAGAGCCAACCACGCCGTGAGAATGCGGGCGGCCGACTCCCGGCTCCTGCAGTGGGGTCCGTGGAGCCAGCCGGTGGAGTTCGGTACGTATAACCCCACCCCCCGCCCCCCGCGAGAGCCGGACCCGAGGTGGCGGCTGCCCACCCCGAATTGATCTGAGTCATTCCAGGAGCGAGGACCCATGCACTTTATCTCCCTGAAACTTTATAAATGCTCATGAGCCCGGCAGGCGTGGCTCAGTGGTTGAGCGTCGACCTAGGAACCAGGAGGTCACGGGTTCGATTCCCGGTCAAGGGCACAGGCCCGGGTTGTACCCTCGATCCCCAGTAGGGGGCGTGCAGGAGGCAGCCGGTCCATGATTCTCTCTCATCATGGATGTTTCTCTCTCTCTCTCTCTCTGCCTCTCCCTTCCTCGCTCTGAAATCAATAAAATATATATTTTTAAAATAAGCACAAAAACTGGCCACAATTTAGAAGTCTATGAGTCAGCAGATGAACAATGTATTGCCATTCGTACTATGCGGGTGATGCAAATGTTAAAAGAAATTAGTGATGCCCTGGCAGGTGTGGCTCAGTGGATAGAGCGTCGGCCTGCGGACTGAAGGGTCCCGGGTTCGATTCCCGGTCAAGGGCATATGCCCGGGGTTGTGGGCTCCATCCCCAGTGGGGGGCGTGCAGGAGGCAGCCGGTCCATGATTCCCTCTCATCATCGATGTTTCTTTCTCTCCCCCTTCCTCTCTGAAATCAGTAACAATATACATCTTTTTAAAAAATGAAGATATAGAAACTCATCAGAAAAAGAACAGAAATAATTTTTTTAATATATTTTATTGATTTCAGAGAGGAAGGGAGAGGGAGAGAGAGTGAAACATCAGTGATGAGAGAGAATCATGGATCGGCTGCCTCCTGCACGCCCCCGACTGGGGATCGAGCCCACAACCCGGGCATGTGCCCTTGACTGGGAATCGAACCCGGGACCCTTCAGTCCCCAGGCCGACGCTCTATCCACTGAGCCACACCAGCTGGGGCTGAAAAATCTTTTTAAAAATAAAATAAAAAATAAACGAAGCCCCAGCCGGTGTGGCTCAGTGGGTAGAGCGTCGGCCTGCGGACTGAGGGGTCCCGGGTTCGATTCCCCATCAAGGGCACATGCCCGGGTTGTGGGCTCCATCCCCAGTCGGGGGCATGCAGGAGGCAGCTGATCCGTGATTCTCTCTCCTCATGGATGTTTCTCTGTCTCTCTCTCTCCCTCTCCCTTCTTCTCTCTGAAATCAAGAAAAATATATTTTTAAGGAAAAAAAAAAAAAGGCTTCCACACCGGACCCCGCCCATCCCCAAAGGAAGAGACGGAAAATGAGATTTCCTTACGTCTGTTTCCCACCAGGAAATCCTCCCGCCTGATCCCGTCAGGCCACCCCCAGCCGTGGTCCCCGGTGAGGAGGAGGCGGGCTTTTTAATGACGCCTGTTTCCTCGCCGTCCGTCCCCCGTGGGAGGTCGCAGGAATGAAATTAGCAGCACACGCCCATGGCTTCCTGCCTGGGATTTTTTATTTCTTGGCAAGAATTCAGGGGTTCGGCCCTGACCGGTGTGGCTCACTGGGTGGAGCGTCGGCCTGCGGACGGAAGGGTCCCGGGTTCGATTCCCGGTCGAGGGCATGGACCTTGGTTGCGGGCACATCCCCAGTGGGGGGGCGTGCAGGAGGCAGCTGATGGATGTTTCTCTCTCTCATCGATGTTTCTGACTCTCTATCCCTCTCCCTTCCTCTCTGTAAAAAAATCAATAAAATATATATTTTTTTTAAAAAAAGAATTCAGGGGTTTGGACGTAGCTGCCACTATATTTTTCTTTTTTAAATAGAACGTTTGTTTTTTTTAATATATATATATATTTTATTGATTACAGAGAGGAAGAGAGAGAGAGAGAGAGAGAGAGAGAGAGAGAGAGAAACATCCATGAGGAGAGAGAATCACAGATCAGCTGCCTCCTGCATGCCCCCTACTGGGGATGGAGCCTGCAACCCGGGCATGTGCCCCGATGGGGAATCGAACCCGGGACCCTTCAGTCCGCAGGTTGACGCTCTATCCACTGAGCCACACCAGCTGGGGCTTCGTTTATTTTTTTTATTTTTTTTATTTTATTTTTAAAAAGATTTTTCAGTTCTTTTTCGGATGAGTTTCTATATCTTCATTTTTAAAAATATATATATATGTATTTTTATTTAATTCAGAGAGGAAGGGGGAGAGAGAGAAACATCCATGAGGAGAGAGAATCATGGACCGGCTGCCTCCTGCACGCCCCCTACTGGGGATGGAGCCCACAACCCAGGCCTGTGCCCTTGACCGGGAATCGAACCCGTGACCTCCTGGTTCCTAGGTCGACGCTCAACCCCTGAGCCAGGCCGGCCGGGGCAGGACTGGGTTCCTTCCTTCAGAGAGTGTCTCCCTCCACGTCTGGGTGTCTCTTCTTCGCCGCGAACTCGCCAGGGAGGGAGGGAGGGAGGGAGGGGGCCGTGGGTCGGCGGCTCCTGCCCCTGGGGGTACCTGACCCGCCGCTCTCTCTGCCCCCAGGCTCCGGGGAATGGCTGTCCGGCGCGTTTTTCATCTCCATGGTCATCCTGGGCACCCTCGCCTGCGTCCCCATCTTCCTCTTCCTGTTTAATAGGTAAACCCCCAGCCCTGGCCGGCGTGGCTCAGTGGTTAGAGCTCCGGTCTCGGGTCCGATCCCCCGAGTCAGGGACACATTCCTGATGAGAGAGAGAGAAAGAGAGAGAGACATGGGGATGGGTTGCCTCCTCCCTCCCTGCCCTCCCCCCTCCCCCACCCACCCCCCCCACATGTGCTCCAACCAGGGCCGGGGATCAATCCTGGAAAACCACATACGTGGCCTTGGCCAGGAAGGAAATCCGTGACCCCTCGGTGGGCGGGCCGACGCTCTAACCACTGAGCCCACCCGCTGATTGGATTCCTGAGTATGAACGGATCAATTCTGATCTATCTATCTATCTATCTATCTATCTATCTATATAAAATGCTAAGTGACCGACCGTCCGACCGTCCGTCCGACCGTCCGACCGACCGTCCGTCCGACCGTCCGTCCGACCCGCCGGCCGGTACACAGGGCACGCGCTGGCGATTTAAAAATAAGCGTTAACTCGTGCGTGCGCGACACCGATGAGGCTCTCGCTGCCGCCAATCGCACGCGACGCCAGAATCTATCTGAAGACCGACGATGGGGGCTCTGTGGCTGTTATATCATGTTGTGGTTGCTTAGTTATTAATCAATTGGTCAATCACTGTTTTTAATCCACGCTGTTTTCACGTCATGTTGTTGTTGTTTGTTTATTCATCAATGTATACGTCACTAGAGGCCCGGTGCACGAAATTCGTGCACGGGGAGGAGAGGGGGGGGCGTGTCCCTCAGCCCAGCCTGCACCCTCTCCAATCTGGGACCCCTCGAGGGATGTCCGACTGCCCGGTTTAGGCGAGATCGGGCCTACACGGGCAGTCGGACCTCCCTCTCACCATCCGGGACTGCTGGCTCCTACCTGCTCGCCTGCCTTCCTGCCTGATCGCCCCTAACCGCTTCTGCCTGCCAGCCTGATCACCCCCTAACCACTCCCCTGCCAGCCTGATGGATGCCTAACTGCTCCCCTAACTGCCCTCCCCCTGCAGGCCTGGTCACCCCTAACTGCCCTCCCCTGCAGACCTGGTCACCCCTAACTGCCCTCCCCTGGTCACCCCTAACTGCCCTCCCCTGCAGGCCTGGTCACCCCCAACTGCCCTCCCCTGCAGGCCTGGTCACCCCTAACTGCCCTCCCCTGCAGGCCTGGTCACCCCTAACTGCCCTCCCCTGCAGGCCTGGTCACCCCTAACTGCCCTCCCCTGCAGGCCTGGTCACTCCTAACTGCCCTCCCCTGCAGTGGTCACCCCCTAACTGCCCTCCCCTGCATGCCTGGTCCCCCACAACTACCCTCCCCTGCAGGCCTTGTCCTCCCTAACTGCCCTCCCCTGCAGGCCTGGTCACCCACCAACTGCCCTCCCCTGCATGCCTGGTTTCCCCCAACTGCCCTCCCCTGCTGGCCTGGTCACCCCTAACTGCCCTCCCCTGCAGGCCTGGTCACCCCCAACTGCCCTCCCCTGCAGGCCTGGTCACCCCCAACTTCCCTCCTCTGCCAGCCTGGTCACCCCTAACTACCCTCCCTTGCAGGCCTTGTCACCCCTAACTGCCCTCCCCTGCAGGCCTGGTCCCCTCCCCAACTGCCCTGCCCTGCAGGCCTGGTCACTCCTAACTGCCCTCCCCTGCAGGCCTGGTCCCTCCCATCTGCCCTGCCCTGCTGGCTTGATTGCCCACCACTGCCCTCTCTTGCAGACCTGGTCCATCCCCTGCTGGCCATCTTGTGGCGGCCATCTTGTGTCCACATGGGGGCAGCCATTCTTGTGTGTTGGAGTGTTGGGATCGGGCCTAAACCGGCAGTCGGACATCCCTTGAGGGGTCCCGGATTGGAGAGAGTGCAGGCCGGGCTGAGGGACACCCCCCCACACACACCGTGCACGAATTTCGTGCACCGGGCCTCTAGTGTCTATACTTATATTTAAAAACTTGTAAACTCAGGTTGGCTAACAGTGCACCCAGATGTTATCAATTTAATAATAATGATAATGATAATGATAAAAATAATTTTAAAAAATTAAGTCACACCAGAAAAAAAGAATAAAAAAAGGAAACCAAGAAAAACCAAAACAAAGAATAATAAAAAAGTCACTAAACAGAGGCTGGGCCTCATACACAGAGTTTGGAGGGATGGAGGGACATGGGTCTTTTGAGCCCCCAGCCTTTATCCCCGAAGACCCCGGGCTCCCCACGCCCATCCCTGCATCCCAGCGTGAAGGTTCTAGAAAGGACCCCCGTGGTTCCCACGCTGGATTCCCATAATGCCTCCTATTTCCTGTTTTGTATAAGTTGAGTGGATCCTCGTGCAATGCTTCGATGACACTGTTCTGGCTGCACAGATGCTGATGGGGGCGGAGGAGGAGGGACGGGATATAGGTGCTCAGCGCTGATTGGACAGGGAAGGCCTGAGTCGCCATCTGATTGGACAGGGACGACGCCAGTCACCATCTGATTGACAGGGAAAGTCTCCTTGGACATCTAGGGGGAACTCCGCCACCTGGGTTCACTCTTCACACTTTTTTTTTTTGTTTTGTTTTGGTCTCACTAGGTTCGTCGGGGTGCCCATTCCTAGAGTCAAAGATAAAGTGAACAATGACTATCTCACCGACGATGAGGTCTGTACGGGAAAGGGGGTGACCCAGGGTGGAAAATGGGGGTGTCCGGGGACCCTGCCAATGTCCCACCATCTCCTGTTCCAATGACCCCTTGGGGGTGTGGCCGGAATGCTGTGTCCGGCTCTGTGGCCGTGTCTCGGGGTCAGGGGTCAGGTCTTGCCTGCCAGCTACGTCTGGGGAGATGGAGAGACACACAGATGGTAGGGAGTCTGACATGACCCCCTGGAGGAGGAGCCAGAAAGGGGTGAAGCGTGACAAAAAACAAAACAAAAACAGGGAGACCCCATAGAGGGCCCTCCTCATGGGCCACTCTCCCTGAGGGAGGGACCATGTCTCTCTGCTGTTGTCATAGCAACCAGCTCCCGACTCACTGACATGGACATCTCTCGGGTCCTGAGCCCACACCCTGGGTCCTGTTCCCCGATCCCTGGTTTCCGGGGACCTCCAGCATCCTGTGCGCCTCATGGGGTACCAGCATGAGCCACTTCCCCCATTTTCCTGTCCAAGCTCCAACCTGCCCCAGGACCTTTGCACGTGCCATCTCCTACACAACATCTCCCATTCGCTCACCAGCCCTCGAGCAGGGCGGTCTGGCTGGTCCCTCGGCGGCAAGGAGACCCACGTGGATCTGTTGAGGGTTTCTACTACCCACAATCCCCACCCCACCCGCGCACCGGGGATCCCGCAGACCCGACGCCCTCATTCTTTTTTTCTTTTTTTTTTCTCCTACCAGATCATCTGGGAGAAATTCACCCCGGACACGGGGAAAGGGGACCACGAGGAGGTCTTTCACGTGGAAGAGATCGAAGAATCCACGGCCAAGGTGTGAATGTCGGAGGGCGCCAGATCCCGCGTCATTCTGGAACGTGTACGGGTTTTTTCCGTGTTGTTCTCATTGTTGTTTTTTGGATTGTTTCTTTGTGTCCATCCAAGGATATGTTTTCCATTGACTTTTATTTTTTTAATTTAAAAGTATTTTTTTATTGAATTTTTTTTTTTTTTTTTAGACAGAGAGGAAGGGAGTGGGGGAGAAACATTGATGAAAGAGCGAACTTGTATGCATATTAATGCATAGGCATAGACAATAGTATGGTGAAGGCCTGGGAGGGGTGGGGGCGGGATGTAGGGGGGGAGCAATGGAGAAAGGAAGGCATGTAATACCTTTTCAACAATAAAGATAAACTTTTTTTTTTTTATTTTTTATTTTATTATTTTTTTTTACTAGAGGCCCGACGCACGAAGATTCGTGCACAAACGGGCCTTCCTTCCCCTGGCTACCGGCACCGCCCTCGCTCCGGCCGGAGCCACCTTTCTGTCTTCCCACGCTGCCCAGAGGCCCGGAGCGGCTGGGGCGGTGCGGGATGCCTGCATCGTCACCGTGGTGACCACGCAAGTGTCCCTCCCCGCCCCTGGCCGCTCGGTGCCTGTGTATGCAAATTAGCCCGCCATCTTTGTTGGGTTAATTTGCATACTCTCTCCTGATTGGCTGGTGGGCGTCACGCAGGTACAGTCAATTAGCATGTTACTCTTTTATTAGGTAGATTTTTTTTCTTTATTGATTAAGGTATTACATACGTGTCCTTATTCTCCCCATTGTCCCCCCACGACCCCCACTCATACCCTCACCCCCCTGTTGTCTGTGTCCATTGGTTAGGCCCATATGCATGCATTCAAGTCCTTTGGTTGATCTCTCCCCCTTACCCCCACCCTCCCCTACCTCCCCTCTGAGGTTGGACGGTCTGATCGATGCTTCTCTGTCTCCGGATCTGTTTTTGTTCATCAGGTTATAATGTTCTTTATTTTCCATAAATGAGTGAGATCATGTGATATTTATCTTTTTCTGACTGGCTTATTTCGCTCAGCATCATGCTCTCCAGGTCCCTCCAAGCTGTTGCAAATGGTAAGAATTCCTTCCTTTTTCATGGCTGCGTAGTATTCCATTGTGTCGATGGACCACCGTTTTTTAATCCACTCATCTGCTGATGGGCACTCGGGCTGTGTCCAGATCTCAGCTATGGTGAATGGTGCTGCTATGAACATAGGGGTGCATATATCCTTTCTGATGGGTGTTTCTGGTTTCTTGGGATATATTCCTAGGAGTGGGATTACTGGGTCCAATGGGAGTTCCATTTTCAGTTTTTTGAGGAAACTCCACACTGTTCTCCACAGTGGCTGCCCCCGTCTGCATTCCCACCAGCCGTGCACGAGGGTTCCTTTTTCTCCGCCTCCTCGCCAGCACTTGTCGTTTGCTGATTTGTGGATGGTAGCCATTCTGACAGGTGTGAGATGGTCCTGCATTGAAGAAATAAAAAAATAAATAAAGTTTTCTTTTTTTAAAAAAAGGAAAGAAATATTGATAACAGAGAATCATGGACCGGCTGCCTCCCGCACACCCCCTGCTGGGGATCGAGCCCCCAACCCTGGCCTGAGCCCCTGACCGGGGATCGAACCGGGTCATAGGTCAATGCTCTATCCACTGAGCCACATCAGCTGGCATTTTCCACTGACTTTTAGAGAGAGAGAGATTAGTTGCCTCCCATACACACCCTGACGGGGGGGGGCCTGGGATCAAACTTGCAACCCAGTTGCATGCTGTTGACCAGGACTCGAACCCGAGACCCTTTGGTGCGCGGGCAGACGGTCTAACCACTGGGCCACACCGCCTCGGGCTGTCTGCGTTTTTTTTTTCATCATTGTTTTGAGCATTAATAGACCTTTTTATTTTTTCACTGTGAACCTTGACCCAAAAGAAAAAAATAAAAAGTAAGAAAGAGAAAGGAAAGAAAAATCTAAAGGACCTGGTTTTGATCCTTGGCCCCTGGTGGGCTAATCCATGTCTCTCTCCCGCCGCCCTCCCTTCCACTCTCTAAAAAAAAAAAAAAAAAATCATAAAATATTTTAAAATCATTAAAAATTCACACACCAAAAAGCACCCAGCTCTTCCCCGGGTCCCTGGCTGCAGACGCAAAGCCCTCTGGGAACTTGCTGAGCTGGGCCTGGATCCGTGGCTGCAGACGCAAAGCCCTCTGGGAACTTGCTGAGCTGGGCCTGGATCCGTGGCTGCAGACTGCAAAGCCCTCTGGGAACTTGCTGAGCTGGGCCTGGATCCGTGGCTGCAGACGCAAAGCCCTCTGGGAACTTGCTGAGCTGGGCCTGGATCCGTGGCTGCTGACGCAAAGCCCTCTGGGAACTTGCTGAGCTGGGCCTGGCGCCAATGGATGAGCCGGGGAGACCACCGGGCGGTCTTGTGATGGGTCCCCACATCCAGGTGGAACCCGCGTGTCCCCACATCCCCTCCCCCGCCCAGCACCCCCAAACTTCAACCCAGAATAGCCCACAAGCGGGTCCATTCCCCAGCTCAGCGGATCCGTGCCCGGACCTCAGGGGGACCCCCAGGGACAGAGTGGGGGGCGGGGAGACAGAGAACAGAGAGGGTGAGCCAGTGTCCTGAGGTCACACAGCAGCGCCCAGGGTCTGAGTCCGGGGTGCTCCCTGCCTGGCCTTGCACCCCCAAAGCGATGCTTTCGTTTGCTGAGCCAAGGACTCCCTTCCTGGGGTGCACAGCTGGGGGGAAAGGGGGTGTCTGCCGGCCACTGCTGTGTGACCTCAGGCCGCTGGCTCACCCTCTCTGTGCCTCCCGGGGTGCATCTGTGAAAAGGGGCTGAGGACGGCTCTGGCTTCCGCTGTTTTGGGGGGGACTCCGGGGCGGGGCGCCCCACAGAGTCTGGGGTTGGGGGTGCAGCAGGGAGGAGGGGGAGGGGGAGCTCCCCAGAGCCCCGAGGAATTGCCACCAACGTTTGCCCTGATTTGGGATTTCAGCTGGGACGGGAGGGGCCGGGGTGGGTTCAAAGCGGGAGGAGGCTTTTCAACATTTTTTTATTTTATTTTATTTTGTTCATTTCATTTACTTTAATTATTTATTTTATTTATTTGTTTACTTACTACTGCTTATGTGTTTATTTTCATGTAGTTGTTCATTGTTTATATTTATTTTATTTTTGTTCATTTAATTTACTTCATTTATTTTATTAGTTCATTTATTTATTTATTATTGTTTATATGTCTGTTTTTATTTAGTTATTTACTGTTTCTATTTATTTTTTATTTTTTATTCATTTAATTTACTTTAACGTTTATTTATTTATTATTGTTTATTTTTATTTAGTTATTTATTGTTTATATTTATTAATTTCATTTTTGTTCATTTAACTTTACTTATTGCTTAGGTGTTATTTTTATGTAGTGATTGTTTCTATTTATGTATTTATATTATTTTCTATTCGCTTTACTATTTTATTTTTAGTATTGTTTATTGCTCATGTTTAAATTATTTTATTTTTATACGTTTATTAAATTATTTTTATTTCTAGGGTCTTTATTTTTTGTTGAATTAATTTGTATTTGTTTTCTATTTTTATTTTCTGTTTTTTATTTATTTAATTTTTTAGTTATTTAATTTATTTTTGTTTATTTATTTTATTTATGTATTTATTTGTTTGTTTGTTTGTTTATTTATTATTTTAGAGGCTTTGATAAGCCTATAGAATAAAAGGCTAATATGCAAATGGTCCCCTCGACCGGGAGTTCGACCAGCAGGCAGGCCGGCCAACTGCCCACGTCCCCTCCCCCTGGCCAGGCTGGCCGGACCCCACCCATGCACGGATTCATGCACCAGGTCCCCCTCTCTCTCTCTCTCTCTCTCTCTCTCTCCTCTCTCTCCCTTCCTCTCCCTTCTTCTCTGAAATCAATAAAAACATATTTTAAAAATTTTTTGAGCCCTGGCCAGTTTGGCTCATTGGATACAGCATCAGCCTGCGGACTGAAAGGTCCTGGGTTCGATTCCTGGTCAAGGGCACCTGCCCGGGTTGTGGGCTCGATCCCCAGTGGGGGGCGTGCAGGAGGCAGCCGGTCCATGATTCTCTCTCATCATGGATGTTTCTCTCTCTCTCTCCCTCTCCCTTCCTTCTCTGACATCAATAAAAACCCTAATATTTAAAAAGCGAGGGGCTGTCACGAACAAAACAACCAGACAAATGACCAAACAGCTGGCTGCGTGGGGCGACCAGGCCGGCAGGGGGGCCGGTTGGGGGCGATCAGGCCAGCAGGGGGGGCATTTGGGGGTGAGCAGGCCAGCACGAGGGGGCAGTTGGGGGCTATCAAACCAGCAAGGGGGGGGCAGTTGAGGGTGAGAAGGCTGCAGTAGGGGGCAGCTGGGGGCGATCAGGCCAGCAGGAGGGCCAGTTGGGGGCGATCAGGCCAGCAGGGGGGGCATTTGGGGGTGAGCAGGCAGGCAGACAGGTGAGCGGTGAGGAGCCAGCGGTCCCGGATTGCGAGAGGGATGTCCGACTGCCGGTTTAGGCCCGATCCCTGTGGGTCCCGGATTGCGAGAGGGTGCAGGCCGGGCTGAGGAATACCCCCCCCCCCCGCCCTGTGCATGAATTTCGTGCACCGGGCCTCTAGTCTCTATATATAAAAGCCTAC
This sequence comes from Eptesicus fuscus, assembly GCF_027574615.1. NCBI lineage: Eukaryota > Metazoa > Chordata > Mammalia > Chiroptera > Vespertilionidae > Eptesicus > Eptesicus fuscus. Next base: position 500,917 of record NC_072473.1, read on the forward strand.
TATGCTAAGTGTCCGACCGTCCGACCGGCCGCTATGACGCGCACTGACCACCAGGGGGCAGACGCTCCACGCGGGAGCCGCCGTGGCCGCGCAGTGGGCATTCACAGAGAAACGGCACCTCGGACCTGGTGCCCACAAATCAACAGTCGGCTTCCCCCATGTGGGACGTGGGCCCCCCCACCAGCCCGGAGCGACACCCCACCCAATCGCAGCCGATGCTGCCGAGACCCCGTGATGCAACATGCGGCCCCCAGCCCAGCCCAGCCCGGACATGGTCGCTGTGGACACCGGGTCATGATGTCACATAGCAACGCCCGGCTTCCCCTCCCTAGCAACTAGCCTCCTGGGAGTTTCTTCAGCCGAGGAACACGGCCTGCTTTATAGCCAGGTGCACACATTTTACACTTTCTTTTTCTTTTTTTTTCTTTTTTAATATATTTTATTGATTTTTTACAGAGAAGAAGGGAGAGGGTTAGAGAGCTAGAAACATCGATGAGAGAGAAACATCGATCAGCTGCCTCCTGCACGCCCCCCCACTGGGGATGTGCCCGCAACCAAGGTGCATGCCCTTGACCGGGAATCGAACCTGGGACCCTTCAGTCCGCAGGCCGAGGCTCCATCCACTGAGCCACACCGGTCAGGGCACATTTTACACTTTCACCAAATGTCTGTGCAGCGATTTCCCGTGCCTCATCTCATTTGATCCTCACGGAAGTCCTGGCGTGGGTAGATAGGAGACTCGGTGGAATCCTATTTTCTTTTCGTTATAAAAAGTGATATTTTGCCGAAACCGGTGTGGCTCAGTGGATAGAGCGTTGGCCTGTGGACTGAAAGGTCCCGGGTTCGATTCCGGTCGGGGGCATGTACCTTGGTTGCTGACAAGTCCCCAGTGGGGCATGTGCAGGAGGCAGCTGATCGATGTATCTCTTTCATCGATGTTTCTGACTCTCTATCTCTCTCCCTTCCTCTCTGTAAAAAATCAAGAAAATATATATTTTTTTAAAAAAAGTGATATTTGGAAACCACAAGAAAGAAAGTTATAAAAAAAAAAAAAAAAGGGAGCCGAAACCGGTGTGGCTCAGTGGATAGAGCGTCGGCCTGCGGACTGAAGGGTTCCGGGTTCGATTCCGGTCAAGGGCATGTACCTTGGTTGCGGGCACATCCCCAGTGGGGGGCGTACAGGAGGCAGCTGATCGATGTTTCTCTCTCATCAATGTTTCTAGCTCTCTGTCCCTCTCCCTTCCTCTCTGTAAAAGATCAATAAAAATATATATTTTTTAAAAAAAAGGAAAAAAGAAAGAAATTGATCCTCAGGTGAGGATTATAAAAAAATAATAATAATAATAAATAACCAAATATAATAAAAACGCAGTTTCTTTCAGATTTGGTGTGCATTAATCACTTAGATAAATAAAAAATGTATCTAAGTCCTGGCTGGTTGGCTCGGTGGATAGAGCATCAGCCTGTGGACTGAAGGGTCCCGGGTTCGATTCCCGGTCAAGGGCACATGCCCGGGTTGTGGCCTCGATCCCCAGTAGGGGGCGTGCAGGAGGCATCCGATCTATGATTCTCTCTCATCATGGATGTTTCTCTCTCTCTCTCCCTCTCCCTTCCTCTCTGAGATCAATAAAAATATATATTTAGCCCTGGCCGGTGTGGCTCAGTGGATAGAGCGTCGGCCTGCGGACCGAAGGGTCCCGGGTTCGATTCCTGGTCAAGGGCATGGACCTTGGTTGCGGGCACATCCCCAGTGGGGGGCGTGCAGGAGGCAGCTGATGGATGTGTCTCTCTCATCATCGATGTTTCTAACTCTCCATCCCTCTCCCTTCCTCTCTGTAAAAAATCAATAAAATATATTAAAAAATAAAATAAAACACTTTAAATATATTTTTTTATTTTTTTTTTAATAAAAAGGAGAAGTGGGGCTCGAGACGGACATGTGTGGGTCACAGCATTTCCTCTCGATGGGACGATAACCCCGGGTCTGGCCTCCCAGGGGGAGGAAGGCTCGGTCGATAGGAGTGGGGGATTTTGTGCAAAACCTGATCTCGTGCAGAGAATTCTTTAACAGAACGAGAGAGAGAGAGAGAGAGGGAGAGACAGACAGAGGGGGTTCTTGCTACTTCTCGCCTCTGCCCCGACTCTGCCAGCGGCCTCCAGGACAGACAGACAGACAGACAGACAGACAGGGGGACCTTCTGGGGGGCGGGGAGGGGGCATTGCCCGGAATCGCCCCGTTCCAGGCCAAGACGCCAGCGCCCTCAAAAAAAGAGAGAGAGAGACCCACGTCGGGGACGGGCCAGTAAGTGGATGTTTCTCATCTCTGGGGTGGTGATCGGGGCGGGGGGTGGGGGCGGGGGCGGGGGACAGGGTGCTGGTCATAGAAGGTACAGGCAGCACGGATGGTGTGGCTCAGTGGGCAGAGCGTCGGCCTGCGGGCTGAAGGGTCCCGGGTTCGATTCCCGGTCAAGGGCACAGGCCCGGGTTGGGGGCTCCGTCCCCAGTCGGGGGGCGTGCAGGAGGCGGCCGGTCCGTGATTCTCTCTCCTCATGGATGTTTCTCTCTTTCTCTCTCCCTCTCTCCCTTCCTCTCTCTGAAATCGATAAAAATATATATTTTTTATAAAAACCAAGGAAAGTGGGGAATTGGGGGCCCAGAGGCAGCTGAGCTTGACCCCTGAGGGCTGCCCCTCAACGCGGCATCGGGGAGGTCTGGGGTGGCGTCCCCCCAGCCCGCTCGTCTCGCGCGGGGAGGCCTGCGTGCAGAGTTTGGGGGGTCACAGCGTCTCCTCCCCGTCTCCACGCGGAGCCTCAGACCCGGGCTGCAAAGACCTGGATTCTCTCTCTCTCTCTCTCTCCGAGGCCACACCCCTCGGCCGTGAAGGTGTGCCGCGTGAGACACCCCCAAAGGTGGCTGATGGATCATCTACAATAATTAAAGCGTAACAGGCCGATGAGACCAGGCAGCCAACGGACCTTCCGGACGTCCTTCCGGATGAAGCCGCCGTGGCGGGAGCCGAGGCAGAGGCAGTTAGGGGCGATCAGGCAGGCAGAGTGGTTAGGGGCGATCAGGCAGGCAGAGTGGTTAGGGGCGATCAGGCAGGCGAGTGGTTAGGGGCGATCAGGCAGGCAGAATGGTTAGGGGCGATCAGGCAGGTGAGTGGTTAGGGGAGATCAGGCAGGCAGAGGGGTTAGGGGTGATCAGGCAGGCAGAGTGGTTAGGGGAGATCAGAGAGGCAGGCAGAGTGTTTAGGGGTGATCAGGCAGGTGAGTGGTTAGGGGCGATCAGGCAGGCGAGTGGTTAGGGGCGATCAGGCAGGCAGAATGGTTAGGGGCGATCAGGCAGGCAGAGTGGTTAGGGGCGATCAGGCAGGCAGAGTGGTTAGGGGTGATCAGGCAGGCAGAGTGGTTAGGGGAGATCAGACAGGCAGGCAGAGTGGTTAGGGGCGATCAGGCAGGCAGAGTGGTTAGGGGTGATCAGGCAGGCGAGTGGTTAGGGGTGATCAGGCAGGCAGAGTGGTTAGGGGTGATCAGGCAGGCAGAGTGGTTAGGGGTGATCAGGCAGGCAGGTGAGTGGTTAGGGGCGATCAGGCAGGCAGAGTGGTTAGGGGTGATCAGGCAGGCAGAGTGGTTAGGTGCGATCAGGCAGGCAGAGTGGTTAGGGGTGATCAGGCAGGCGACTGGTTAGGGGCGATCAGGCAGGCGAGTGGTTAGGGGCAATCAGGCAGGCAGGCAGAGGGGTTAGGGGCAATCAGGCAGGCAGGCGAGTGGTTAGGGGCGATCAGGCAGGCAGGCAGAGTGGTTAGGGGCGATCAGGCAGGCAGAGTGGTTAGGGGCAATCAGGCAGGCAGGCAGAGGGGTTAGGGGTGATCAGGCAGGCAGAGGGGTTAGGGGCGATCAGGCAGGCAGGCTGAGTGGTTAGGGGCGATCAGGCAGGCAGAGTGGTTAGGGGTGATCAGGCAGGCAGAGTGGTTAGGGGTGATCAGGCAGGCAGGGTGGTTAGGGGCGATCAGGCAGGCAGGCAGAGTGGTTAGGGGCGATCAGGCAGGCAGGGTGGTTAGGGGTGATCAGGCAGGCAGAGTGGTTAGGGGCGATCAGGCAGGCAGGGTGGTTAGGGGCGATCAGGCAGGCAGGGTGGTTAGGGGTGATCAGGCAGGCAGAGTGGTTAGGGGCGATCAGGCAGGCGAGTGGTTAGGGGCGATCAGGCAGGCAGGCAGAGGGGTTAGGGGCGATCAGGCAGGCTGAGTGGTTAGGGGCGATCAGGCAGGCAGAGTGGTTAGGGGCGATCAGGCAGGCAGAGTGGTTAGGGGCAATCAGGCAGGCAGGCGAGTGGTTAGGGGCTATCAGGCAGGCAGGCAGAGGGGTTAGGGGTGATCAGGCAGGCAGAGGGGTTAGGGGTGATCAGGCAGGCAGGCTGAGTGGTTAGGGGCGATCAGGCAGGCAGAGTGGTTAGGGGTGATCAGGCAGGCAGAGTGGTTAGGGGTGATCAGGCAGGCAGGGTGGTTAGGGGCGATCAGGCAGGCAGGCAGAGTGGTTAGGGGCGATCAGGCAGGCAGGGTGGTTAGGGGTGATCAGGCAGGCAGAGTGGTTAGGGGCGATCAGGCAGGCAGGGTGGTTAGGGGCGATCAGGCAGGCAGGGTGGTTAGGGGTGATCAGGCAGGCAGAGTGGTTAGGGGTGATCAGGAAGGCAGAGTGGTTAGGGGCGATCAGGCAGGCAGGCGAGTGGTTAGGGGCGATCAGGCAGGCAGGCGAGTGGTTAGGGGCGATCAGGCAGGCAGAGTGGTTAGGGGCGATCAGACAGGCAGGCAGAGTGGTTAGGGGCGATCAGGCAGGCAGGTGAGTGGTTAGGGGCGATCAGGCAGGCAGGCAGAGTGGTTAGGGGCGATCAGGCAGGCAGAGTGGTTAGGGGCGATCAGGCAGGCAGAGTGGTTAGGGGCGATCAGGCAGGCAGAGTGGTTAGGGGCGATCAGGCAGGCAGGCAGAGTGGTTAGGGGCGATCAGGCAGGCAGGCATTCCCTCTTTGGCAAAGCAAATTTGGAAATTTGCATAAAGGACATTTGCATGTGTGTTTTTTTGGTGTTTGTGTTGATGTTAATCCTCACCCGAGAAGATCTTTCCGGTTGGATTTTAGAGAGAGTGGAAGAGTGAGGGAGAGAGAGAGAGAGAGAGAGAGAAACATCGATGTGAGAGAGACACGACCAGGGCCAGGGGTGGAGCCTGCAACCGAGGTACGTGCCCTTGACCGGGAATCGAACCCGGGACCCTTCCGCCCGCAGGCCCACGCTCTATCCCAGCGGTCGGCAAACTCATTCATCCCCAGAGCCAAATATCAACAGCACAACGATTGAAATTCCTTTGGAGAGCCACATTTTTTAAACTTAAACTTCTTCTAACGCCACGTCTTCAACACAGACGCGCCCAGGCCGTGGTGTTTTGTGGAAGAGCCGCCCTCCAGGGGCCAGAGAGCCGCCTGCGGCTCGCGCGCCGCGGTTTGCCGGCCACGGCTCTATCCACTGGGCCGCACTGGCCGGGGCAGGAAATTTCCACTGATAACGCCCCTCTCTGTACCAGGACGAGAGCTGCCCTCAGACAGAGATCGTATCCCAGCAGGAGGCCTTATCGCCGGAACCAGACTCCCCCGTGACCCACAGATTTCCTCCCCTCCCCGTCCCCTCCCCGTCCCTCTCCAACTCGAAGCTCAAAAGCCTTTTCTGTGTTCAGAATATAAATATAAATATATTTGAGAGGCCCGGGGCACGAATTCGTGCACCCGTGGGGTCCCTCGGCCTGGCCTGCGGGATCGGGCCGAAACCGGCTCTCCGACATCCCCCGAGGGGTCCCGGATGGCGAGAGGGCGCAGGCCAGGCCGAGGGACCCCACCGGTGCACGATCGGGGCCGGGGAGGGACGCGGGAGGTCGGCCAGCCGGGGAGGGACCGCGGGAGGGCTCCAGGGTGTGTCCGGCCCGTCTCGCTCAGTCCCGATCGGCCGGACCCCAGCAGCAAGCTGACCTACTGGTCGGAGCGTCTGCCCCCTGGTGGTCATTGCACGTCATCGTGAGCGGTTGAGCAGTTAGCATATCATTAGCATATTACGCTTTGATTGGCTGAACGGCTGACCGGTCGACAGGACACTTAGCATATTTGGCTTTTATTATAGAGGATCTATATATACATGTATATAGTCTTCCTCTCTCTAAAATCAATAAAAATATGTATTTAAAAAAGAGGGAGAGAGAGAGCCCTGGCCGGTGTGGCTCAGCGGATAGAGCGTCGGCCTGCGGACTGAAGGGTCCCAGGTTCGATTCCCGGTCAAGGGCACATGCCCGGGTTGAGGGCTCCATCCCCAGTAGGGGGCGTGCAGGAGGCAGCCGATCCGTGATTCTCTCTCATCGTGGATGTTTCTCTCTCTCTCTCTCTCTCTCTCCCTCCCTGAAATCAATAAAAATATTTTTTTAAAAAAAAGAGAGAGAGAGAAGTGTGACCTCTGACCTGGTGCTGTCTCCTCTGTGGCGAGCAGGTCCCGCTGTGGGTCTGCGATGGCGTCTCTGTTGGACGTGGCTGTTCTCCTGGTGATCCTCAGGTTTGCACGCTGTGAGGACGCACTCGTGGGTAGGTGCCGGTGAGGGATGTGGGATGGGGCACACGCCCGGGTTGTGGCCTCGATCCCCAGTCGGGGGCGTGCAGGAGGCATCTGATTCATGATTCTCTCTCATCATGGATGTTTCCATCTCTCTCTCCCTCTCCCTTCCTCTCTGAAATCAATAGAAATATATATTCAGCCCTGACCGGTGTGGCTCAGTGGACAGAGAGTCGGCCTGCGGACTCAAGGGTCCCGGGTTCGATTCCCGGTCAAGGGCATGGACCTTGGTTGCGGGCTCCATCCCCAGTGGGGGGCGTGCAGGAGGCATCCAGCCAATGACTCTCATCATGGATGTTTCTCTCTCTCTGCCTCTCCCTTCCTCTCTGAAACCAATAAAAATATACACGGAGTGGCCAGATTGTGATGATCTCTGAACGCATAATCATCCGGCCACTCCGTGTCTGTCCTATAGAATAAAAGGCTCATATGCACATGGTCCCCTCGACCGGGAGTTCGACCAGCAGGCAGGCCGGCCGACCGCCCACGTCCCCTCGCCCTGGCCAGGCTGGCCGGACCCCACCCATGCACGGATTCATGCACCGGGCCTCTAATATATATATATACACACACTGAGTGGGCAGATTATTATGCGTTCAGAGATCATCATCATCTGGCCGCTCCGCGTATAGCGTTTGTCTGTCGGCTCTGTTTCCGTTGAACCAGGGGAGAAATGGTCCCCCGTTTTCAACATGAAGCTCGACCCCAGGACGAAGACGTTGGCCTGGAATTCCCGGGGAAATGTGACGGAGCAAGAATGCAGGTTGGACACCCCGCCCGCCTTTTCCACCCGGCAGCACCCTCAGGTACGCGCTCAGGGTTCCTGCCCGAGGGCTTTGCTCCGTGGCAACCTCTTACGGCTCTCACTGAAAAGAAAGAAAGAAAAAAAAAAAAAAGCTCGGCCAGTGTAGCTCAGTGGTTGCACGTCGACGTAGGAACTAGGAGGTCACCGTTCGATTCCTAATCAGGGCACGTACCTGGGTTGTGAGCTCGATCCCCGGGGCGGGATGGGGCGGGAGGGGCCTGCAGGAGGCAGCCAATCGGTGATTCTCTCTCACCATGGATGTTTCTATCTCTCTCTCTCCTCTCCCTTCCTCTCTGAAATCAATAATAAAAAATATATATATTAAGAAAAAGAAAAGAAAAGGAAAAAAAAATTCCCCCCATCCTCTTAGGTTCCGTGACGGGGGCCTGCAAATTAAACCGACAGCAGAGAGGTTAAGGGGAGAAAAAGTCTACCCCCGGGTGCTCACAGGCTAAATGTGGACGTACCCAAAGCTTCGCAGAGAAGACGTGGACAAACTAAAGAAGGGGATGGAGGAGGGAGCGCGTGGAAGAGCCATTTTAAGAAAAGGCATTAAATGGTGGAGAGGGGACTAGATGAAGGAAAGCGGGTTTTGGCTTCGGGGGACTGAACATTTGGTGGATGTAACACGGGCGCCAACGTGTCACCACATGGCCCCGGCCGGTGTGGCTCAGTGGATAGAGCGTCGGCCTGTGGACTGAAGGGTCCCGGGTTCGATTCCAGGTCAAGGGCACATGCCTGAGTTTCGGGCTCCATCCCCAGTAGGGGGCGTGCAGGAGGCAGCCGATCCATGATTCTCTCTCATCGTGGATGTTTCTCTCTCTCTCCCTCTCCCTTCCTCTCTCTGAAATCAATTTTAAAAATGTATTTTTTTTAAAAAAAAAAGAAAAAGCCCTGGCTGGTGTGGCTCAGTGGATAGAGCATCAGCCTGCGGACTGAAGGGTCCCGGGTTCGATTCCCGGTCAAGGGCACATGCCCAGGTTTCAGGCTCCATCCCCAGTAGGGGGCGTGCAGGAGGCAGCTGGTCCATGATTCTCTCTCATCGTGGATGTTTCTCTCTCTCTCTCTCCCTTCCTCTCTGAAATCAATTAAAATATACACGGAGTGGCCAGATGATGATGATCTCTGAACGCATAATAACCTGGCCACTCCGTGTGTGTGTGTGTGTGTGTGTGTGTGTGTGTGTGTGTGTGTATTAGAGGCCCGGTGCATGAATCCGTGCATGGGTAGGGTCCGGCCAGCCTGGCCAGGGGGCGGGGACGTGGGCGGTCGGCCGGCCTGCCTGCTGGTCGAACTCCCGGTCGAGGGGACCATTTGCATATTAGCCTTTTATTCTATAGGATCGACACGGAGCGGCCGGATGATTGTGCGTTCAGAGATCATCCTCATCTGGCCGCTCCGTGTAGATGAAAAGGTCAAAAGCAAGAAACAGCCTCAAGGTCGTGCGGAGCAAAGGTCGTGCGTTTGACCTTGACCTCGCCTGTTCTAGGTCAAAGGAGACCGCGCCTACTTTTGCCGCTTCCCCAACGCCGTGCTGCACGGGGGAGCCACGCTCACCGTGGAGGGGACGGCCGACGGGTCCCCGTTTCAGTCCGTCCTGGAGTTTCGTAACCCAGGTGAGGCCGCCTCCCCGGGGACCCCGCGTCCCTTAGAGTGACCTGCGTGGACCTCAAGGTCGAGAGGGGCTCGGGGACCGAGGGCCTGGAAGGCTGGCCGTGTGGCCGATCAGTAAGGATTTTTTTTTTTAAAAAATATTCTTTATCCCTGGCTGGTGTGGCTCAGTGGATAGAGCGTCGGCCTGCGGACTGAAGGGTCCCGGGTTCGATTCCCAGGTCAAGGGCACATGCCCAGGGTTTCAGGCTCCATCCCCAGTAGGGGGCGTGCAGGAGGCAGCCGGTCCATGATTCTCTCTCATCATGGATGTTTCTCTCTCTCTCTCCCTCTCCCTTCCTCTCTGAAATCAATTAATATATTTTTTTAGCCCTGACCGGTGTGGCTCAGTGGATAGAGCGTCGGCCTGCGGACTGAAGGGTCCCGGGTTCGATTCCTGGTCGAGGGCATGGACCTTGGTGGCGGGCACATCCCCAGTGGGGGGCGTGCAGGAGGCAGCTGATGGGTGTTTCTCTCTCATCGATGTTTTTAACCCTCTATCCCTCTTCCTTTCTCTCTGTAAGAAATCAATAAAATACATATATATATTTTTTTTTAATTCTTTACTGGTTGAAAGTGTTACAGATGACGCCTTTTTAAGGCTGTTTCCTTGTGTTCCTCAGGCCGGGAAGGATCCGGGGCGGCGAACTTCTCCTGCCTCATTTATAACCTGCGCCTCATGAGGTGTAGCTGGGTCCCGGGCCCGGCCGCCCCCGCCGACGTCCAGTATCAGCTGTACGGCTGGGCCTCCGGGTGAGACGGGGACCTGCCAGGCATCGGGGACTTACCAGGGGTCCCTGAAGTCAAGGCCGTCCTGGCCGGGGTGGCTCAGGGGTGGAGCGTCGGCCTAGGAACCAGGAGGTCCCGGGTTCGATTCCCGGTCAAGGGCACATGCCCGGGTTGCGGGCTCGATCCCCAGTAGGGGGCGTGCAGGAGGCAGCCGATCCCTGATTCTCTCTCATCATGAATGTTTCTCTCTCTCTCTCCCTCTCCCTTCCTCTCTCCACAATAAAAAATATCTACACTAATAAAAGGGTAATATGCTAATTAGACCAGACGTCTTCTGGATATCCTTCCGGTTGTCCTTCCGGACAAAGCCACGGTCGGGGAGGCTGAGGCAGAGGTGGTTAGGGGCTATCAGGCCGGCAGGGGAGGGCAGTTAGGGGTGATCAGGCCGGCAGGGGAGGGCAGTTAGGGGCGATCAGACCTGCAGGGGAGGGCAGTTAGGGGCCATCAGGCCGGCAGGGGAGGGCAGTTAGGGGCGATCAGGCCGGCAGGGGAGGGCAGTTAGGGGCGATCAGGCCGGCAGGGGAGAGCAGTTAGGGGTGATCAGACTGGCAGGGGAGGGAAGTTGGGGGCGATCAGACCTGCAGGGGAGGGCAGTTAGGGGCGATCAGACCTGCAGGGGAGGGCAGTTAGGGGCGATCAGGCCGGCAGGGGAGGGCAGTTAGGGGCGATCAGGCCGGCAGGGGAGAGCAGTTAGGGGCGATCAGGCCGGCAGGGGAGGGCAGTTAGGGGTGATCAGGCCGGCAGGGGAGGGCAGTTAGGGGCAATCAGGCCGGCAGGGGAGAGTAGTTAGGGGGATCAGGCCAGCAGGGGAGGGCAGTTAGGGGCGATCAGGCCTGCAGGGGAGGGCAGTTAGGGGCGATCAGGCCGGCAGGGGAGGGCAGTTAGGGGCGATCAGACCTGCAGGGGAGGGCAGTTAGGGGCGATCAGGCCGGCAGGGGAGGGCAGTTAGGGGCGATCAGGCCGGCAGGGGAGAGCAGTTAGGGGGATCAAGCCGGCAGGGGAGGGCAGTTAGGGGCGATCAGGCCTGCAGGGGAGGGCAGTTAGGGGCGATCAGGCCGGCAGGGGAGGGCAGTTAGGGGCGATCAGGCAGGCAGGCAGGTGAGTGGTTAGGAGCCAACAGTCCCGGATTGCAAGAGGGATGTCCGACTGGCGGTTTAGGCCCGATCCTGGCAGTCGGACATCCCCCAGGGGGTCCCATATGGAGAGGGTGCAGGCCGGGCTGAGGGACCCCTCCCCCGTGCACAAATTTTGTGCACCGGGCCTCTAGTATATTAATTTTTTTTTAAAAAGAAAGAATCAACCAAAGAATGCCTAAATAAATGGAACAACACATCGATGTTTCTCTCTCTCTCTCTTTTCTCTCCCTCTCTCTCTAAAAGTTAATATGTTTGGGCATTTTAATATACAAATGTCTTAGTGATTAAAACAAAGAGATACTGTGTCTAGGATCAAATTAACACAGGCATCTAAAATGGCAATTTTCGCCATGGCCGGTGTGGCTCAGTGGATAGAGCGTCGGCCTGCGGACTGAAGGGTCCCGGGTTCGATTCCCGGTCAAGGGCACAGGCCTGGGTTGTGGGCTCGATCCCCAGTAGGGGGCATGCAGGAAGCAGCCGATCCATGATTCTCTCTCATCACGGATGTTTCTCTCTCTCTCTCTCCCTCTCCCTTCCCTCTCTGAAATCAATAAAAATATATTTTAAAATATAAAAAAATAAAATTACAATTTTCAGGTGATTGGAATGTTTGCAATGTGGCTGGTAGCAACGTTTTGTTCCTATGCTCCAGGAGGGGAAAAAAAAAAACTGATGAAAAAATTAAAGAGTATTGCAATAAAAAAATAAAATAAAAGTGACTATGTCTTGAAAAATTAAAATGGTGAGATTTCTTCCTGTTTTTGCAATCTCATTGTGATTTTTCTGGGACAAGCATTCCATTGGGATGTCATGCTTATTCCACGATAAAAATGTGTCCCCCTTTTTTTTTTTGTCCCTTTTTAAAATATATATTTTTTCATTGATTTCAGAGAGAAAGGGAGAGAGAGATAGAAGCATCCATGATGAGAGAGAATCACGGATCGGCTGCCTCCTGCACGCCCCCTGCTGGCGATGGAGGGCATGTGCCCTTGACCGGGAATGGAACCTGGACCTCCTGATTCACAGGTCGATGCTTAACCACTGAGCCACACCGGCCAGTCTTCGTGCCCGTTTTTGGAGAGTTTTTAGTGTCGGGACTGGGGTCGGGGGAAGAAGGGAAAGGAGAGATTGGGGTCTCCATGGTGTCCCCCTAACAGGATGCACTCTCTGGCTGACCCCCTGACGCCCCCCTAACTTGGAAATTCCAGGCGTGAGGACGTGGTCGAGTGCCCCCGTTACGTGGCGGACCCGTCGGGGACGCGCGTGGGCTGTCGCTTCGACGAGCTCGTGGGGTCCCAGCTGACGGACACGTACTTCTTCTTGGTGAACGGAACCAGCGTGGAGACACCCGTCCAGTTTACGGACGTCGCCCCGGTGAGAGGAATCCAGATCGGTGAGACAAGACCCCGCCTCGTGGCTTCCCCCCAAAAAATCCTCTGGATTTGGTGCATTTTGGGGGGTGTTACAGGAATCGTCTGGATTCAGTGCATTTTGGGGGGATGTTACAGGAACCGTCTGGATTTTCTGCATTTTGGGGGGTGTTAGAGGAATCGTGTGGATTCAGTGCATTTTGGGGGGTGTTAGAGGAATTGTCTGGATTCAATGCATTTTGGGGGGTGTTACAGGAATCGTCAGGATTCAGTGCATTTTGGGGGGTGTTACAGGAATCGTGTGGATTCAGTGCATTTTGGGGGGTGTTACAGGAATCGTGTGGATTCAGTGCATTTTGGGGGGCGTTACAGGAATCGTCTGGATTCAGTGCATTTTGGGGGGTGTTACAGGAATTGTCTGGATTCAATGTATTTTGGGGGGTGTTACAGGAATCGTGTGGATTCAGTGCATTTTGGGGGGGTGTTAGAGGAATCGTCTGGATTCAGTGCATTTTGGGGGGGTGTTACAGGAATCGTGTGGATTCAGTGCATTTTGGGGGGGTGTTAGAGGAATCGTCTGGATTCAGTGCATTTTGGGGGGTGTTACAGGAATCGTCTGGATTCAGTGCATTTTGGGGGGTGTTACAGGAACCGTCTGGATTCAGTGCATTTTGGGGGATGTTACAGGAATCGTCTGGATTCAGTGCATTTTGGGGGGTGTTACAGGAATTGTCTGGATTCAGTGCATTTTGGGGGGTGTTACAGGAATCGTCTGGATTTGGTGCATTTTGGGGGGTGTTACAGGAACCGTCTGGATTCAGTGCATTTTGGGGGGATGTTACAGGAACCGTCTGGATTTTCTGCATTTTGGGGGGTGTTACAGGAACCGTCCGGATTCAGTGCATTTTGGGGGCTGTTACAGGAATCGTGTGGATTCAGTGCATTTTGGGGGGTGTTACAGGAATCGTGTGGATTCAGTGCATTTTGGGGGGTGTTACAAGAATCGTGTGGATTCAGTGCATTTTGGGGGGTGTTACAGGAATCGTGTGGATTCAGTGCATTTTGGGGGGTGTTACAGGAATCGTGTGGATTCAGTGCATTTTGGGGGTGTTACAGGAATCGTGTGGATTCAGTGCATTTTGGGGGGTTTACAGGAATCGTCAGGATTCAGTGCATTTTGGGGGGTGTTACAGGAATCGTGTGGATTCAGTGCATTTTGGGGGGTGTTACAGGAATCGTGTGGATTCAGTGCATTTTGGGGGGTGTTACAGGAATCGTGTGGATTCAGTGCATTTTGGGGGGTGTTACAGGAATCGTGTGGATTCAGTGCATTTTGGGGGTGTTACAGGAATCGTGTGGATTCAGTGCATTTTGGGGGGTGTTACAGGAATCGTGTGGATTCAGTGCATTTTGGGGGTGTTACAGGAATCGTCTGGATTCAGTGCATTTTGGGGGGTGTTACAGGAATCGTGTGGATTCAGTGCATTTTGGGGGGTGTTACAGGAATCGTGTGGATTCAGTGCATTTTGGGGGGGTGTTACAGGAATCGTGTGGATTCAGTGCATTTTGGGGGGTGTTACAGGAATCGTGTGGATTCAGTGCATTTTGGGGGGTGTTACAGGAATCGTGTGGATTCAGTGCATTTTGGGGGGTGTTACAGGAATCGTGTGGATTCAGTGCATTTTGGGGGGTGTTACAGGAATCGTGTGGATTCAGTGCATTTTGGGGGGTGTTACAGGAACCGTCTGGATTCAGTGCATTTTGGGGGGTGTTAGAGGAATCGTCTGGATTCAGTGCATTTTGGGGGGTGTTAGAGGAATCGTCTGGATTCAGTGCATTTTGGGGGGGTGTTACAGGAATCGTCTGGATTCAGTGCATTTTGGGGGGTGTTAGAGGAATCGTCTGGATTCAGTGCATTTTGGGGGTGTTACAGGAACCGTCTGGATTCAGTGCATTTTGGGGGGTGTTAGAGGAATCGTCTGGATTCAGTGCATTTTGGGGGGTGTTACAGGAATTGTGTGGATTCAGTGCATTTTTGGGGGTGTTACAGGAATTGTCTGGATTCAGTGCATTTTGGGGGATGTTACAGGAATCGTCTGGATTCAGTGCATTTTGGGGGGTGTTACAGGAATCGTCTGGATTCAGTGCATTTTGGGGGGTGTTACAGGAATCGTCTGGATTCAGTGCATTTTGGGGGGTGTTACAGGAATCGTCTGGATTCAGTGCATTTTGGGGGGTGTTACAGGAATCGTCTGGATTCAGTGCATTTTGGGGGTGTTACAGGAATCGTCTGGATTCAGTGCATTTTGGGGGGTGTTATAGGAATCATGTAGATTCAGTGCATTTTGGGGGGTGTTACAGGAATCCTCTGGATTCAGTGCATTTTGGGGGGGTGTTACAGGAATCGTCAGGATTCAGTGCATTTTGGGGGGTGTTACAGGAATCGTCTGGATTCAGTGCATTTTGGGGGGTGTTACAGGAATCGTCTGGATTCAGTGCATTTTGGGGGGTGTTACAGGAATCGTCTGGATTCAGTGCATTTTGGGGGTGTTACAGGAATCGTCGAGATTCAGTGCATTTTGGGGGGTGTTACAGGAATCGTCGAGATTCAGTGCATTTTGGGGGGGTGTTACAGGAATCGTCTGGATTCAGTGCATTTTGGGGGGTGTTACAGGAATCGTCTGGATTCAGTGCATTTTGGGGGGTGTTACAGGAATCGTGTGGATTCAGTGCATTTTGGGGGGTGTTACAGGAATCGTGTGGATTCAGTGCATTTTGGGGGGTGTTACAGGAATCGTGTGGATTCAGTGCATTTTGGGGGGTGTTACAGGAATCGTGTGGATTCAGTGCATTTTGGGGGGTGTTACAGGAATCGTCTGGATTCA
Organism: Eptesicus fuscus; assembly: GCF_027574615.1. NCBI lineage: Eukaryota > Metazoa > Chordata > Mammalia > Chiroptera > Vespertilionidae > Eptesicus > Eptesicus fuscus. The sequence continues at coordinate 516,189 of NC_072473.1, forward strand.
GTGCATTTTGGGGGGTGTTAGAGGAATCGTCTGGATTCAGTGCATTTTGGGGGGGTGTTACAGGAATCGTGTGGATTCAGTGCATTTTGGGGGGTGTTACAGGAATCGTGTGGATTCAGTGCATTTTGGGGGGTGTTACCGGAATCGTCTGGATTCAGTGCATTTTGGGGGGCGTTAGAGAAATCATCTGGATTCAGTGCATTTTGGGGGGTGTTAGAGGAATCGTCCGGATTCAGTGCATTTTGGGGGGCGTTAGAGAAATCATCTGGATTCAGTGCATTTTGGGGGGTGTTAGAGGAATCGTCCGGATTCAGTGCATTTTGGGGGGCGTTAGAGAAATCATCTGGATTCAGTGCATTTTGGGGGGTGTTACAGGAATCGTGTGGATTCAGTGCATTTTGGGGGGTGTTAGAGGAATCGTCCGGATTCAGTGCATTTTGGGGGGTGTTACAGGAATCGTCTGGATTCAGTGCATTTTGGGGGGGTGTTATAGGAATCGTGTGGATTCAGTGCATTTTGGGGGGTGTTACCGGAATCGTCTGGATTCAGTGCATTTTGGGGGGTGTTACAGGAATCGTGTGGATTCAGTGCATTTTGGGGGGTGTTACCGGAATCGTCTGGATTCAGTGCATTTTGGGGGATGTTACAGGAATCGTGTGGATTCAGTGCATTTTGGGGGGTGTTATAGGAATCGTGTGGATTCAGTGCATTTTGGGGGGTGTTACCGGAATCGTCTGGATTCAGTGCATTTTGGGGGGTGTTACAGGAATCGTCCGGATTCAGTGCATTTTGGGGGATGTTACAGGAATCGTGTGGATTCAGTGCATTTTGGGGGATGTTACAGGAATCGTGTGGATTCAGTGCATTTTGGGGGGTGTTAGAGGAATCGTGTGGATTCAGTGCATTTTGGGGGGGTGTTACAGGAATCCTCTGGATTCAGTGCATTTTGGGGGGTGTTAGAGGAATCGTCAGGATTCAGTGCATTTTGGGGGGTGTTACAGGAATCGTCTGGATTCAGTGCATTTTGGGGGGTGTTACAGGAATCGTCCGGATTCAGTGCATTTTGGGGGGTGTTACAGGAATCGTGTGGATTCAGTGCATTTTGGGGGGGTGTTACAGGAATCGTCCGGATTCAGTGCATTTTGGGGGGTGTTACAGGAATCGTGTGGATTCAGTGCATTTTGGGGGGGTGTTACAGGAATCGTCCGGATTCAGTGCATTTTGGGGGGTGTTACAGGAATCGTGTGGATTCAGTGCATTTTGGGGGATGTTACAGGAATCGTCTGGATTCAGTGCATTTTGGGGGGTGTTACAGGAATCGTGTGGATTCAGTGCATTTTGGGGGGTGTTACAGGAATCGTGTGGATTCAGTGCATTTTGGGGGGGGTGTTACAGGAATCGTCCGGATTCAGTGCATTTTGGGGGGTGTTACAGGAATCGTGTGGATTCAGTGCATTTTGGGGGATGTTACAGGAATCGTCTGGATTCAGTGCATTTTGGGGGGTGTTACAGGAATCGTCTGGATTCAGTGCATTTTGGGGGGTGTTACAGGAATCGTGTGGATTCAGTGCATTTTGGGGGGTGTTACAGGAATCGTCTGGATTCAGTGCATTTTGGGGGGTGTTACAGGAATCGTGTGGATTCAGTGCATTTTGGGGGGGTGTTACAGGAATCGTGTGGATTCAGTGCATTTTGGGGGGTGTTACAGGAATCGTCTGGATTCAGTGCATTTTGGGGGGTGTTACAGGAATCGTGTGGATTCAGTGCATTTTGGGGGATGTTACAGGAATCGTCTGGATTCAGTGCATTTTGGGGGGTGTTACAGGAATCGTCTGGATTCAGTGCATTTTGGGGGGTGTTACAGGAATCGTGTGGATTCGGTGCATTTTGGGGGGGTGTTACAGGAATCGTCTGGATTCAGTGCATTTTGGGGGGTGTTACAGGAATCGTGTGGATTCAGTGCATTTTGGGGGGTGTTAGAGGAATCGTCTGGATTCAGTGCATTTTGGGGGGGTGTTACAGGAATCGTGTGGATTCAGTGCATTTTGGGGGGTGTTAGAGGAATCGTCTGGATTCAGTGCATTTTGGGGGGTGTTACAGGAATCGTCTGGATTCAGTGCATTTTGGGGGGTGTTATAGGAATCGTGTGGATTCAGTGCATTTTGGGGGGTGTTACAGGAATCGTCTGGATTCAGTGCATTTTGGGAGGTGTTACAGGAATCGTCTGGATTCAGTGCATTTTGGGGGGTGTTACAGGAATCGTCTGGATTCAGTGCATTTTGGGGGGTGTTACAGGAATCGTGTGGATTCGGTGCATTTTGGGGGATGTTACAGGAATCGTCTGGATTCAGTGCATTTTGGGGGGTGTTACAGGAATCGTCTGGATTCAGTGCATTTTGGGGGGTGTTACAGGAATCGTGTGGATTCAGTGCATTTTGGGGGGTGTTACAGGAATCGTCTGGATTCAGTGCATTTTGGGGGGTGTTAGAGGAATCGTGTGGATTCAGTGCATTTTGGGGGGTGTTACAGGAATCGTCTGGATTCGGTGCATTTTGGGGGGTGTTAGAGGAATCGTCTGGATTCAGTGCATTTTGGGGGGGTGTTACAGGAATCGTGTGGATTCAGTGTATTTTGGGGGGTGTTAGAGGAATCGTCTGGATTCAGTGCATTTTGGGGGGGTGTTACAGGAATCGTCTGGATTCAGTGCATTTTGGGGGGTGTTACAGGAATCGTCTGGATTCAGTGCATTTTGGGGGGTGTTACAGGAATCGTGTGGATTCAGTGCATTTTGGGGGATGTTACAGGAATCGTCTGGATTCAGTGCATTTTGGGGGGTGTTACAGGAATCGTGTGGATTCAGTGCATTTTGGGGGATGTTACAGGAATCGTCTGGATTCAGTGCATTTTGGGGGGTGTTACAGGAATCGTCTGGATTCAGTGCATTTTGGGGGGTGTTATAGGAATCGTGTGGATTCAGTGCATTTTGGGGGGTGTTACCGGAATCGTCTGGATTCAGTGCATTTTGGGGGGTGTTACAGGAATCGTCCGGATTCAGTGCATTTTGGGGGATGTTACAGGAATCGTGTGGATTCAGTGCATTTTGGGCGATGTTACAGGAATCGTGTGGATTCAGTGCATTTTGGGGGGTGTTAGAGGAATCGTGTGGATTCGGTGCATTTTGGGGGGGTGTTAGAGGAATCGTCTGGATTCAGTGCATTTTGGGGGGTGTTACAGGAATCGTGTGGATTCAGTGCATTTTGGGGGGTGTTAGAGGAATCGTCTGGATTCAGTGCATTTTGGGGGGGTGTTACAGGAATCGTGTGGATTCAGTGCATTTTGGGGGGTGTTAGAGGAATCGTCTGGATTCAGTGCATTTTGGGGGGGTGTTACAGGAATCGTCTGGATTCAGTGCATTTTGGGGGGTGTTACAGGAATCGTCTGGATTCAGTGCATTTTGGGGGGTGTTACAGGAATCGTGTGGATTCGGTGCATTTTGGGGGGGTGTTACAGGAATCGTCTGGATTCAGTGCATTTTGGGGGTGTTACAGGAATCGTGTGGATTCAGTGCATTTTGGGGGGTGTTAGAGGAATCGTCTGGATTCAGTGCATTTTGGGGGGGTGTTACAGGAATCGTGTGGATTCAGTGCATTTTGGGGGGTGTTAGAGGAATCGTGTGGATTCAGTGCATTTTGGGGGGGGTGTTACAGGAATCGTCTGGATTCAGTGCATTTTGGGGGGTGTTAGAGGAATCGTCTGGATTCAGTGCATTTTGGGGGGTGTTAGAGGAATCGTCTGGATTCAGTCCATTTTGGGGGGTGTTACAGGAATCGTCTGGATTCGGTGCATTTTGGGGGGTGTTACAGGAATCGTCTGGATTCAGTGCATTTTGGGGGGGCATTACAGGAATCGTCTGGATTTTCTGCATTTTGGGGGGTGTTAGAGTGTCTGGGCCGGCCTGACAACACCCCACCTCGTGGTTTCCCCCCAAGGAAATCGTCTGGATTTTCTGCATTATTTTTTTTTGGGGGGGGGTGTGCCCCATTGTCTCCTGGGCCGGCCAGACCACCATCCGGGATCCAGACGCGGAGTCAGGGCGTTAGAAATGCCGGATGGGAGTTAGGGAGGTCACGGCCCTGCCTTGCGGTGGGATACAGGACACGTGCAGACGGGCGTCACACGTAAAACACGTCACCCATGAGCCCCAGCCGGTGTGGCTCAGTGGGTAGAGCGTCGGCCTGCGGACTGAAGGGTCCCAGGTTCGATTCCCGGTCAAGGGCACAGGCCCGGGTTGTGGGTTCGATCCCCCAGTCGGGGGCGTGCAGGAGGCCGCCGGTCCATGATTCTCTCTCATCATGGATGTTTCTCTCTCTCTCTCCCTCTCCCTTCCTCTCCGAAATAAATATTTATACACTGAGTGGCCAGATTATTATGCGTTCAGAGGTCATAATAATCTGGATATTCAATATATATATAGATAGATAGATAGATAGATAGATAGATAGATAGATAGATAGATATGTTAGAGGCCCGGTGCATGAATCCGTGCATGGGTGGGGTCCGGCCAGCCCGGCCAGGGGGAGGGGACGTGGGCGGTCGGCCGGCCTGCCTGCTGGTCGAACTCCCGGTCGAGGGGACCATTTGCATATGAGCCTTTTATTCTATAGGACAGACACGGAGCGGCCGGATGATTATGTGTTCAGAGATCCTCATCATCTGGCCACTCCGTGTATAAATATTTAAAAATAATAATAATAATAACAAACCAGGAAAAGTGACTCTTAAAATCCGTTTCTCTGTGTCCCACGGAGTCCCCTCGTCGGCCTCATACGCAGCTGAGTTGGTTGTGATCTGTTTTTTGTTGTTGTTTTTTTTTTTTTTTTTTTCTCAGAAAAGTTTGACCCCCCGGCCAACCTCACCGTCCGCGATAACGGGTCCCATCACGCCATCCACTGGGACCCCCCGAGACTGCGGTTCGAGGTCTCGAGTCACATCTTCTATTACGAGCTCGACATCCAACGAGAGGTGAGGATGGAAACCCGGGGTCCCCTCTGTGTCTCCCCTTTTGAGGTCGAACCCTCGCCAACGGGATCTGTGATCCCCAAATCCGTCCGCCTTCAGAGCGCCATCCATTCATATATTTTTTTCTTTTATGCAAGGATTTAAAAATATAGGTTTTTATTGATGTCAGAGAGGAAGGGAGAGGCAGAGGGAGAGAGAGAGAGACATCCATGAGGAGAGAGAATCATGGACCGGCTGCCTCCTGCACGCCCCCTACTGGGGATCGAACCCACAAACCGGGCCTGTGCCCTTGACCGGGAATCGAACCCGGGACCCTTCAGTCCGCAGGTCGACGCTCTATCCACTGAGCCACACCGGCCAGGGCTCAAATATGTGTTTTTAAAAATAAAAATAAAAAGCCCTGACCGGTGTGGCTCAGTGGATAGAGCGTCGGCCTGCGGACTGCAGGGTCCCGGGTTCGATTCCCGGTCGAGGGCATGGACCTTGGTTGTGGGCACATCCCCGGTGGGGGGCGTGCAGGAGGCAGCTGATCGATGTTTCTCTCTCATCATCGATGTTTCTAACTCTCTCTCCCTCTCCCTTCCTCTCTGTAAAACATCCATAAAATATATTTTTGTAATTTAAAAAAAATATATATTTGTATAGATTTCAGAGAGGAAGGGAGAGGGTGAGAGAGAGAGAAACATCCATGAGGAGAGAGAATCACGGACCGGCTGCCTCCTGCACGACCCCTACTGGGGATGGAGCCCACAACCCGGGCCTGTGCCCTTGACCGGGAATCGAACCCGTGATCTTTTATTACATGGGATGATGCTCAACCACTGAGCCACACCAGCCAGGGTCCAGAAGGGCATTTATTTTTTCCTGCATCTGTTGAATCCCAAATATTTTCAGCTCCCAATAACCTTCACACTAATTCTGAGGTTCTGGGTGGACTCCTGCGTTGAAATCCATCGCTACAAACTCAGCCACTTTAACCTCTGCTGTTTGCTCTGCTTTTCCAGGGAAGTTCCTCCAAGCAAGACTCTGTACGTATCTTTTCCATTTTTAAAAATATACGAGAGGCCCGGTGCACGGATTCGTGCACCCGTGGGGTCCCTCGGCCTGGCCTGTGGGATCGGGCCGAAACCGGCTCTCCGACATCCCCCGAGGGGTCCCGGATGGCGAGAGGGCGCAGGCCAGGCCGAGGGACCCCACCGGTGCACGATCGGGGCCGGGGAGGGACGCGGGAGGTCGGCCAGCCGGGGAGGGACCGCGGGAGGGCTCCAGGGCGTGTCCGGCCCGTCTCGCTCAGTCCCGATCGGCCGGACCCCAGCAGCAAGCTAACCTACCGGTCAGAGCGTCTGCCCCCTGGTGGTCAGTGCAAGTCATAGCGAGCTGTTGAGCGGCCTTAGCATATCATTAGCATATTACGCTCTGATTGGTTGAATGGCCAACTGGACACTTAGCATATTAGGCTTTTATTATATAGGATTTTTATTGATTTCAGAGAGAAAGGGAGAGAGATAGAAACATCCGTGATGAGAGAGAATCATGGACCGGCCGCCTCCTGCACGCCCCCTACTGGGGATGGAGCCCACAACCCGGGCCTGTGCCCTTGACCAGGAATCGAACCCTGACCTCCTGGTTCCCAGGTCGACGCTCAACCGCTGAGCCACGCCCGCCGGGCGCCTAAACGTTTTTAGTTCACGCTGTTGCGAGAGGAACTGTGTCCCCCAGACTCCTGCTCACCCGGGACCGGAGAATGGACCCCCCCCCCAGCCTCCTCCCTCGTCCCCCGTCGTCGCCAGGGCCCGGTCACCCACGGTGCTCACGGCGGGCCCTCGATTCTCCGGAAGGTTTTCCTCAGGGGCAGCGAGGAGAACGTGTACCTGATGCCCAGCTCGTCCACGAGGGCCGGCCACACCGTCCGGGCGAGAGTGAGGTTCGTGCACGGCGAGCTGTGGAGCGACTGGACCGCCACCGTGAGTTTCGGTGAGTGGGGGGGGGGTGTCCCCGGGGCCGGAGGCCGCCAGCCTCCCTCCTCGGCCTCCCTCCCTCCCTCCCGCCTCTGCCTCCATCCGCCTCCACGTGGCCGCTCCTCTGTGTCCGCGTCTCCTCGTCTCTGTCTGACAAGGACCCCGACCTCGGAGGGACGGCCCCCCTGACCCAGGATGCCCTCATCTCCGACCCTTCACCCCATCCCGTCTGCAAAGACCCTGTGTCTTTCAATTTTTTGCAAAATACTAGAGGCCCGTGGCAGGAAGATTCCGTGCAAGAATAGGCCTTCCTTATCCTGGCTTCGACCCTGTAGCTCCCTCCGCCCCCCGGCCCTCCCCCCTCACAGCAGGCGTCCCGCCCCACCCCCAGCCGCTCCGTGCCTGCGTATGCAAATTAACCCACCATCTTTGTCGGGTTAATTTGCATACGCACTCCTGATTGGCTGGTGGGCGTCGCGGAGATACGGTCGATTTGCATGTTTCTCTTTTATTAGTGTAGTTTGTTTTGTTTTTTTGTTATTGATTTCAGAGAATGGAAGGGAGAGTGGGGAGAGAGAGATAGAAACCTCTCGCCCTGGCCGGTGTGGCTCAGTGGATAGAGCGTCGGCCTGCGGACGGAAGGGTCCCGGGTTCGATTCCGGTCAAGGGCATGTACCTGGGTTGCAGGCACATCCCCAGTGGGGGGCGTGCAGGAGGCAGCTGGTCGATGTTTCTCTCTCATCGATGTTTCTAACTCTCTCTCCCTCTCCCTTCCTCTCTGTAAAAAATCGATAAAATATATATATATTTTAAAAATCAATGGAAAAATATCCTCAGGTGAGCATTCACAAAAATAAATAAATAATAAGACTGTTCACACACATCATGATTTTGGGGGGTCCCATGAGCTCATAGCAGACCCCCCCCAGCATAGGGGACCCAGGCAGGTCTTGGGGGCTCTCGGCCCAAGCCCACCCTCCGTCTGCATCCTAGACTGAACCCCTGTACCCCCAGCCTTATGTCTGGGGTCCCCCCAATAAAGGGGTCCCTCCCGGTTCCAACCACAGGGCCCTGAGCCCCTCTACGTCACCTCACTGTCCACCCCATTGGGGTGGGTCTCTATGCCCCCGGCTGCCCGCCACCCCCAATGCTGGGATGTCACCCCGAGGGGGGGCGGTCAGCCGGCCTGCTCTCCCGGCTGTGCGTGCCCATCATGCACTTCTCCTCTCGTCCAGCAGGGGGCGCTGAGGTCACACGGGCCGGCCCCATAAGCACAGGGCGGTGCAACTCCCAGCATGCCTTGCGCTGACTCCTAATACGCTGGCCCCTGTAGAACCAGCAAAAAATAAATTAATTAAAATTAAAACTAAAGGGGGGATGGGGCATGAGTGGGGGGTGAGGGGTAATGGGAGAATTAGGACACATATGTAATAATAATAATAATAATAATAATAATAATAATTTAAAAAATAATAAATTAAAAAAATAAAAAAAGAATTTGTGAGGTAACCAGAAACACCCCACCCCCCCAAAAAAAGATTAAAATTAAAAATACTCACAGGGCCGAAGCCGGCGTGGCTCAGTGGATAGAGCGTCAGCCTGCGGACTGGAGGGTCCCAGGTTCGATTCCGGTCAAGGGCATGGACCTTGGTTGCGGGCACATCCCCAATAGGGGGCGTGCAGGAGGCAGCTGATGGATGTTTCTCTCTCATCGATGTTTCTGACTCTCTGTTCCTCTCCCTTCCTCTCTGTAAAAAATCGATAAAATATATATTTTTTAAAAACAGAAAATTAAAATAAATAAAAAATAAATTGTGAGGTAACCAGAAACACCCCCCCAAAAAAATTAAAATTAAAAATACTCACAGGGTGGGATCCCGGCTTCCATGGTCCCAGCGGCCCCTAGGGATCCGTTCGCACGCACAGGGCCGGAGGTCAAAGTTCACACTTGCACACGCATCCCCTTGGCCCTGTCCCTGCACATTTCACCCTTACCCTCTCTCCCCTCCTGTTTGTCTGCTGATGAGATGCCGGGGGGTGGGGTGGGGGGGAGGGGTGTGTGGGAACCCGGCTTGTGGTCCTCCCTGAACCTCTGTCTCTTCTTCCCCCCCCACCACAGGCCTCGCAGACCAGGATGTGGGCGGCCTCCCGGTGGCCCTGCTGGGGATGGTGGTGGGGGTGGCCGCCTTGGTCATCACCGTCTTAATGTTTCTCGGCACAAAGTAAGTCCCCCCCTAACCCCACCCCACCCCCCACCCCCCACTGGGGATGTGCCCGCAACCCAGGTCCATGCCCTTGACCGGGAATCGAACCCGGGACCCTTCCGTCCGCAGGCCGACGCTCTATCCACTGAGCCGCACCGGCCAGGGCTCCAACCTCGGGTTTTAAAACAGGTCCACATTGCCCTGGCCGGTGTGGCTCAGTGGATAGAGCGTTGGCCTGTGGACTGAAGGGTCCCGGGTTCGATTCCCGGTCAAGGGCACAGGCCCGGGTTGCGGGCTCCATCCCCAGTGGGGGGCGTGCAGGAGGCAGCTGATCCATGATTCTCTCTCCTCATGGATGTTTCTCTCTCTCTCTCTCTCTCTCTCTCTCGTTTCCTCTCTGAAATCAATAAAAATGTAAAAAATAAATAAAATTGGCCCACATCACCCAGGCCTGGGATCTAAAGCCAATTTCTGTCCCTAAGAGCTGTTTGTAAGTGTCCATCCCTAGTGGCCATGAAGGGGGTGCAGGTTGGGGGGCCAGGTCCCCCCCCCCCATCCGTGCCCCACATCCCTGACCCCATCGGCAGGAAGTATGTGTCCCAGGAGGATGGGGACCGGGCCCCAGGCCTGCCATGAACTTGGCCTCTGGGTTTGGGGGGGGGGGACGGGGTGATCAGGGAGAGGAAGGCCCAGGAGCCCCCCGATGGGGGTCAGACTCAGAGCCGGGGGGTCCCTCACCATTTCTCTTCCTCCTCCTCCTCCTGCTCCCCACACCCCACACCCGCCCCCCAGGTTCTCCCTGACACACAAGCTGTTCCCCCCGGTGCCCCAGGTGAAGAGGGAGGTCGTGGGCACGGCCGAGGCCTTTCTGGAGGTGAGTGGATTGCGGGGAGCCCCCCACCCCCACCCCGGGGCCCGGGGGCTCGGGAGGTTTTGGGGGGGGGGAGGGGGGAGCTGGGTTTGCACGTTCTGGGCGTTTCACGGAAATGGAGTCGGCCCGGCCGGCGTGGCTCAGTGGATAGCGCGTCGGCCTGTGAAGCAGGAGGTCCCGGGTTCGATTCCCGGTCAAGGGCACAGGCCCGGGTTGTGGGCTCCATCCCCAGTAGGGGGGCGTGCAGGAGGCAGCCGGTCCCTGATTCTCTCTCCTCATGGATGTTTCTCTCTCTCCGTCTCCCTTCCTCTCTGACATCAATAAAAATTGTGTGTTTTTTTAATAAATAAAATATCTGGCCGGTGTGGCTCAGTGGATAGAGCTTCGGCCTGCGGACTGAAGGGTCCCGGGTTCGATTCCCGGTCAAGGGCACACGCCAGGGTTGTGGGCTCGATCCCCAGTGGGAGGCGTGCAGGAGGCAGCCGATTGGTGACTCTCTCTGATCATGGATGTTTCTCTCTCTCTCCCTCTCCCTTCCTCAATAAAATCAATAAAAAATAAAATAATGAATGGATTAAAGTAGAAATCACAAGGGAAATTAGAAAATACATTTTTTAAAAAAATAAAATGAGCCCTGGCCGGTGTGGCTCAGTGGATAGAGCGTCGGCCTGCGGACGGAAGGGTCCCGGGTTCGATTCCCGGCCAAGGGCACAGGCCCGGGTTGCGGGCTCGATCCCCAGTGGGGGGCGTGCGGGAGGCAGCCGGTCCATGATTCTCTCTCCTCATGGATGTTTCTCTCTCTCTCCCTCTCCTCTCCCTTCCTCTCTGGAATCAATAAAAATATTAAAAAATAATATAACATGAGGAAACGGGCCTGCGTGTCCGGCTTTCTCACTGAGCATCTGGTAGTCGAGGTGCAGCCGCCTGATAGGCTGGGCCAGGGCTGCCTCCTTCTTCGGGGCTGCGTGCTATTCCCCTGGGGGGTGGGCCCCGCTCTGCTCGTCTGTCATCCATCCGGGGACACTGAGCTGCTGTGAAGGGTGCTGATGTTTCTGCTATTTTCTTTCTCTTTTTTTTTCTTTCTCTTTTTTTCTTTTTCTTTCTTTCTTTCTTTTTTTATTGATTTTTTAAATTTTTGTTTAGTATATATTTTTATTGATGTCAGAGAGGAAGGGAGAGGGACAGAGAGAGATAGAAACATCCGTGAGGAGAGAGAATCATGGACCGGCTGCCTCCTGCACGCTGCCTCCTGCACGCCCCCCACTGGGGATGGAGCCCGCAACCTGGGCCTGTGCCCTTGACCCGGGAATCGAACCCGGGACCCTTCAGTCCGCAGGCCGAGGCTCTGCCCACTGAGCCACACCGGCCGGGAGGGCTGGGAGAGCCGTGCCCTGTGGCCGGCGGCCTGGACGGGGCCCCGTCTTCTCTCTCAGGTCGCCTGGGACGGGCACAGCCGGCCGCCGAGCCTGCAGGAGGCCGAGGACATCCTGTCGGTCGAGGACGTGAGGCCCGTGGAGAGCGGCCGGGGGGACCCCGTGGGCCCGGCGTCGCCCCAGCACCTCGGCCCGGAGGGCGTCGGTCCTGAGCGTCGTCCCCTCGACGAGTGAGGTTTCCGGACGGGACGAGGAAGGTCACCGCCCCATGCGACCTGGGCCCGCGGCCTGCTCAATCGGCTTGTGCATGTGTGTGTGCGTGTGCAGGCGTGTGTGCACATGTGAGCATGCATGTGTGTGCAAAAGCAGGTGCATGTGTGTGTGTGCATTTATGCATGTGCGCGCATGCAGGATCGCGTGTGTGTTGTGTGTGCTGTATGCACATGTTCATATGTGCAGGTGTGTATACAGGTGTGCATGCATGTTTCTGCGAATGCATGCATGATCATGTGCTATATGTGTGTGCTGTGTGTGCGTGTTCCTATGTGCCGTGTGCGCAGAAGCATTGTATGTGTGTTGTGTGTGCACATGTGCATGAAAAATCATGTGTGTTGTGTGCTGTGTGTTGTGAGCATGAACATGTGTTGTGTGTGAGCAATCATGTGCGTGTATGTGCGTGCACATTGTGCGTGCGTGCGTGGGTATGCGTGAATACGCGGGCATTGTGGAAGCATGCGCGTTGCATGTGCAAGCGTGTGTTTGCATGCATGTGCACACGTGTTTCTATGCACGTGCCCTCGAGGATTCGACAGCAGCATGTCCAGGGCGGTTATCGCCAAACTTCGGGGAACTCTTTCTCCTCCTTATGTGCGTCTCCGTGGCATTTTTTTTAAAGCCCACTTCTGCCATGTGAACACACGCACCCACGCTTCCTCAGAAAACAGCCGTGTGCCCGTGGCGTGTTCTGGCGTGGGAAGACACCTCCCACGCCGGAGCTCTGAGGGAAAACAGGCGTGACCACGGATTTCCCAAAGTGCCTGGAACACGCACGTGTCCCCCGATCGCGGCCCGTGTGGGGAGACTTGTGACTCTCAAATAAACTTTTCTCCCCCTGGCCGGTGTGGCTCAGTGGATAGAGCGTCGGCCTGCGGACCGAAGGGTCCCGGGTTCGATTCCCGGTCAAGGGCACACGCCCGGGGTTGCGGGCTCGATCCCCAGTAGGGGACGTGCGCGGGAGGCAGCCGGTCCAGGATCCTCTCTCGTCCTAGATGCTTCTATCTCTCTATCTCTCGCCATTCCTCTCTGAAATCATTTTTAAAAATTATGTATCTCCTATGTAATAAAGAGGTGATATGCAAATTAACCCTCACGCCCTCACAAGAGGGCTTCCCTAATGACCAGGCCGGCAGGGGGGTTAGGGAGGGATGATGAAATGACTGAACAGCAGGCTGCGTGGGGCGACCAGGCCGGCGGGGGGTGGGCAGTTAGGGGCGATCAGGTCGGCAGGGGAGGGCAGTTAGGGGCATCAGGCCGGCAGGGGAGGGCAGTTAGGGGCGATCAGGCCGGCAGGGGAGAGCAGTTAGGGGCGATCAGGCCGGCAGGGGAGGGCAGTTAGGGACCAGGCCGGCAGGGGAGGGCAGTTAGGGGCGATCAGGCCAGCAGTTAGGGGTGATCTGGCCGGCAGGGGAGGGCAGTTAGGGGCGATCAGGCCGGCAGGGGAGGGCAGTTAGGGGCGACCAGGCCGGCAGGGGAGGGCAGTTAGGGGCGATCAGGCCGGCAGGGGGAGGGCAGTTAGGGGCACCAGGCCGGCAGGGGAGGGCAGTTAGGGGCGATCAGGCAGGCAGGGGAGGGCAGTTAGGGGCGATCAGGCAGGCAGGGGAGAGCAGTTAGGGGCGATCAGGCCGGCAGGGGAGAGCAGTTAGGGGTGATCAGGCCGGCTGGGGAGAGCAGTTAGGGGCAATCAGGCCGGCAGGGGAGAGCAGTTAGGGGCGATCAGGCAGGCAGGGGAGAGCAGTTAGGGGCGATCAGGCTGGCAGGGGAGAGCAGTTAGGGGCGATCAGGCAGGCAGGGGAGAGCAGTTAGGGGCGATCAGGCAGGCAGGGGAGAGCAGTTAGGGGCGATCAGGCAGGCAGGGGAGAGCAGTTAGGGGCGATCAGGCAGGCAGGGGAGAGCAGTTAGGGGCGATCAGGCCTGCAGGGAGAGCAGTTAGGGGCGATCAGGCTGGCAGGGGAGAGCAGTTAGGGGCGGGCGATCAGGCCGGCAGGGGAGAGCAGTTAGGGGTGACCAGGCCTGCAGGGGAGGGCAGTTAGGGGCGATCAGGCTGACAGGGGTGGGCAGTTGGGGTGACCAGGCCAGCAGGTGGGGCAGTTAGAGGCGACCAGGATGGCATTGGGGGGGGGGGTCCAGTAAGGGGCGATCAGACAGGCAGGCAGGCAGGTGAGCAGTTAGGAGCCAGCGGTCCAGGATTGTGAGAGGGATTGTCCGACTGCCCGTTTAGGCCCGATCCAGCCTAAACGGGCAGTCGGACATCCCCCGAGGGGTCCCGGATCGGAGAGGGTGCAGGCTGGGCTGAGGGGACCCCCACACACACACCCTGTGCATGAATTTCATGCACCGGGCCTCTAGTCTATATAAAATATATGTGTGTGTTTTTTTTTTCTTTTTTAAAGAGCCTTAGCCAGTATGACTCAGTGGATAGAGCATCGGCCTGCAGACTGAAGGGTCCCGGGTTCGATTCCGGTCAAGGGCATGTACCTTGGTTGCGGGCATATCCCCATTAGGGGGCGTGCAGGAGGCAGCTGATCCATGATTCTCTCCCATCATGGACGTTTCTCTCTCTCTCTCCCTCTGCCTTCCTCTCTGTAAAGAAAAACAATAAAAATATAGAAGGGTTCGTGGCTGCTGATAAGACAGAGGTTTAGCTTCAGCCCTTCCCACTCGGGCGGGGCAGGCAGAGGGCAGATAAAAAAAAAAAAAAAAGCAGCGAGAACGTGTTTCGAAAGATTTTTTTTCCTCGAACCGATCGCGGAAAGCACGACCCGTTTCCCGTTATCGCTGGGGGCCAGCTGGGGCCCGCGACCCACCACCCCCAGCCCGTGTCGCAACCCCGGCAAGGCAGGGTGGAGCCATCGCCCCGAGATTACGCCCCACACCCCACAGCTTGGGTTGTGGGCACGTCCGGGCGGAAAAAGATAAATTTCTCCTGAAAATGCAAAAGCCCGGGGGGGCGGTTGGGGGGGGCGGGGGGAGAGACTTGGGGCTCGAACCCGACCCCGAGGAGGGGAGTTTGTGATGGACGTGCAGGATTTAACCTAAAAAAAAATCAAAACCCGGGCCTGGATGGTATGGCTCGGGGGTTGAGCGTCAGCCTAGGAACCAGGAGGTCCCGGGTTCGATTCCCGGCCAAGGGCACAGGCCCGGGTTTCGGGCTCCATCCCCAGTAGGGGGCGTGCAGGAGGCAGCTGGTCCATGATTCTCTCTCATCATAGATGTTTCTCTCTCTCTCTCTCTCCCTCTCCCTTCTCTCTGAAATCAATACAAATATTTTTTTAAAAAATTACAGAGCCTGGCCAGTGTGGCTCAGTGGACAGAGCGTCGGCCTGCGGACTGAAGGGTCCCGGGTTCGATTCCCGGCCAAGGGCATGTACCTTGGTTGCGGGCACATCCCCAGTGGGGGGCGTGCAGGAGGCAGCTGATGGATGTGTCTCTCTCATCATTGATGTTTCTGACTCTCTCTCCCTCTCCCTTTCTCTCTGCAAAAAAATCAATAAAATATATTTTTAAAAAAATGAAAGAAAGAACTTATATACTTGTATGCACAGCCCATGGACAAGGGGAATAGAAGGATGAAGACCTGGGAGGGGGAGAGGGGGGGCTGGGAGGGTTCCATGGAGAGTGGGTGACCCTGGGCCCCTCGGGGCTCCACGGAGCTCCCAGCATCCACCCGACCGAGAGCCGCCTGACCTTGGGGTGTCCTCTGTGATCCAGGGGTCCAGAGCCCCCAGAGTTTGGGCAGGAAAGCGTCCTAGACCCTGCCCTTCCCCCGGGCTGAGCGCTGAGACTGGGGGTGCAGGTGGGCCTGGCGGGGGAGGCGGGTAACAGGCCCCATTCTGGTCTCCCCCTCAGCCCCGGCCTTAGCCACTCCCCAACCACCTTCCCCTTTTTCTGTTCCTCTGTCCCCCCACGTGCGCGCCCGCCTTTCCCACCTGCAGCCGGAGCTCTCCAACCCCCGCCCCCTCCCTCTCCACCCCGAGGGGTTTTTTTCCGATGTTCCCTTTTTTTAAATATACGCGGAGCGGCCCCGATGATGATGACCTCTGAATGCATAATAATCTGGCCACTCAGTATTTATATAAATATATATATATTAGAGGCCCGGTGCATGAATCCGTGCATGGGTGGGGTCCGGCCAGCCTGGCCAGGGGGAGGGGACGTGGGCGGTCGGCCGGCCTGCCTGCTGGTCGAACTCCCGGTCGAGGGGACCATTTGCATATGAGCCTTTTATTCTATAGGATAGACACGGAGCGGCCGGATGGTTATGCGTTCAGAGATCATCATCATCTGGCCGCTCGGTGTATATTTTTGTTGATTTCAGAGAGGAAGGGAGAGGGAGAGGAGAGAGAAACATCCATGATGAGAATCATGGACGCCCCCTACTGGTTGGGGATGGAGCCCGCAACCTGGGCGTGTGCCCTGACCCCGGGAATCGAACCCTGACCTCCTGGTTCACAGGTCGACTCTCTATCCATTGAGCCAAACTGGCTATGGCTATTTTATATATATATATAAATAGATAGATAGATAGATATAGATATAGATATAGATATAGATATAGATATAGATATAGATATAGATATAGATATAGATATAGATATAGATATAGATATATATAGATATAGATATAGATATAGATATAGATATAGATATATATTATTGATTTCTGAGGAGCGGAGAGGGAGATAGAAACATCCTGGCCGGTGTGGCTCAGTGGATAGAGCGTCGGCCTGCAGACTGGAGGGTCCCGGGTTCGATTCCCGGTCAAGGGCACAGGCCCGGGTTGCAGGCTCCATCCCCAGTAGGGGGCGTGCGGGAGGCAGCCGATCCGTGATTCTCTCTCCTCATGGATGTTTCTCTCTCTCTCTCTCTGCCTCTCCCTTCCTCTCTGAAATCAACAAAAATATATTTAAAACTAAACAGCCCTGGCCGGTGTGGCTCAGTGGATAGAGCATCAGCCCACGGACAGGAGGGTCCCGGGTTCGATTCCGGTCAAGGGCATGTCCCTCGGTGGCAGGCTTGATCCCGAGCCGGGGCCCTGGTGGGGGTGGGGTGCGTGTGCAGGGGGCAACCAATCAAGGTTTCTCTCCCTCTCTCTTCCACTCGCTCTAAAAATCAACGGAAAGAAATATCCTCGGCTGAGGATTAAAAAAAAAAATAAATTTAATAAATTAAAAATAAATACATCAACAAATCACCTTATTCCACCTTCATATGATTACACTGGCAACAGCCCTATTTCCAAAAAAAAATCTATAATAATAAAAGGGTAATATGCTAATTAGACCAGACGTCCTTCCGGTCGTCCTTCCGGACAAAGCAGGGGTCGGAGGGAAGCCAGCCCAGGTCCCGGGTCACGGGTGCCAGAAGTAGGAAGGGAGACGGACTCCTGTATGAATTCCGTGCGCCGGGCCTCCAGTCCTATATACTAAAGAGGCGATGTGCAAATTGACCCTCACGCCCTCACAAGATGGCTGCCTACGACCAGGCTGGCAGGGGGGTTCGTGAGGGACGACCAAACAACTGAACAAGCAGGCTGCGTGGGGCGACCAGGCCGGAGGGGGGCGAGCTGTGAGGGGCAATCAGACCAGCAGGAGGCAGTTGGGGGCGACCAGGCCTGCAGGGGAGGGCAGTTGGGGGCGATCAGGCCTGCAGGGGAGGGCAGTTGGGGGGGACCAGGCCTGCAGGGGAGGGCAGTTGGGGGTGACCAGGCCTGCAGGGGAGGGCAGTTGGGGGGGACCAGGCCTGCAGGGGAGGGCAGTTGGGGTGACCAGGCCTGCAGGGGAGGGCAGTTAGGGGCGACCAGGCCTGCAGGGGAGGGCAGTTAGGGGTGACCAGGCCTGCAGGGGAGGGCAGTTAGGGGCGACCAGGCCAGCAGGGGAGGGCAGTTGGGGGCAATCGGGCCAGCAGGGGAAGGCAGTTGGGGGCGACCAGGCCAGCAGGGGAGGGCAGTTAGGGGTGATCAGGCCTGCAGGGGAGGGCAGTTGGGGGTGACCAGGCCTGCAGGGGAGGGCAGTTGGGGGGGGACCAGGCCTGCAGGGGAGGGCAGTTGGGGGTGACCAGGCCTGCAGGGGAGGGCAGTTGGGAGGGACCAGGCCTGCAGGGGAGGGCAGTTGGGGTGACCAGGCCTGCAGGGGAGGGCAGTTAGGGGCGACCAGGCCTGCAG
This sequence comes from Eptesicus fuscus, assembly GCF_027574615.1. NCBI lineage: Eukaryota > Metazoa > Chordata > Mammalia > Chiroptera > Vespertilionidae > Eptesicus > Eptesicus fuscus. The sequence goes on from NC_072473.1 coordinate 534,053, forward strand.
GGGAGGGCAGTTAGGGGTGACCAGGCCTGCAGGGGAGGGCAGTTAGGGGCGACCAGGCCAGCAGGGGAGGGCAGTTGGGGGCAATCGGGCCAGCAGGGGAAGGCAGTTGGGGGCGACCAGGCCAGCAGGGGAGGGCAGTTAGGGGTGATCAGGCCTGCAGGGGAGGGCAGTTGGGGGTGACCAGGCCTGCAGGGGAGGGCAGTTGGGGGGGGACCAGGCCTGCAGGGGAGGGCAGTTGGGGGGTGACCAGGCCTGCAGGGGAGGGCAGTTGGGGGTGACCAGGCCTGCAGGGGAGGGTAGTTCGGGGCGACCAGGCCTGCAGGGGAGGGCAGTTAGGGGGTGACCAGGCCAGCAGGGGGGCCGTTGAGGGCGACCAGGCAGACAGGCAGGTGAGCGCTTAGGACCCAGCAATCCAGGATTGCGAGCGGGATGTCCGACTGCCCATTGAGGCCCAAGGGGTCCGGGATTGGAGAGGAGAGGGTGCAGGCTGGGCTGTGGGGACCCCTCCCCCCCCCCACCCCTGCCCATGCACAAATTTCGGGCCTCTTGTAAATAAATAAAAATCTCTGTTGTGAGATTCCAGCCGGCATATCCATGGGGCAGGGGGGGGGGGGGGGTGTGTGTTTGGGGCTGGCAATTTGTAGGGAAGGATTGTGGGGAGATGGGACCCCCCCCTCCCCCAAGGCAGCGATGACCTTGTGATGGTCGGAAGGATGGGGAGGGGTGAAGGGAAAAACAGCGGAATCCCGCTGGAAAGGAAGCGGGGGGGGGGGGGGGGGGGGGGTGACCTCGTGGAGGTCGGGGGTGAGGGTTGAACTTGACCCAAGTTGCCCCCCCCCCCCCTGGCGCAGCGACCATTATCGCGTCTCCAGGATGTTGCTTTGAACTCAGATTACATTTATTTTTATTTTTTTAAACAGGAACCTTTTTTTTTTTTTTTTTTTTTTTTTAAGACAAAGGGAAACATGAAACCGATGGTTGAGAAACAGGGGAGGGGAGGGGATTTCAAGGAAACACCCCAACTTTCTAACGCAGCGAGGGGCGCGCACAGGGTCTCCAGGGGCCGCGGGACGCGCGGGGCGGGGCCCCCAGGCCGAGGCTATAAAAAAAGCTGAATTTGGCAAAAAAAAACACACACACACACACACACAAGCATTGGATGCTCTTTGCAGACGGAGGCAGAAGTGGGGGTCGGGGAAGGGGGACCCCCAGGCCACCTGGGAAGCAGCCAGCGGGGATTTGGCTCTGCGTCCAGGGCGCGCGTCCAGGGCGCACCAGGTAAGACGCACCACCTGCGGGGAGGCGGCTGGGTGCGCGCGGGGAGGTGGCCACGCCCACAGGATTCGGAGCCTGGTCCCCGTTAGCAAATGCCCAAGATGTATTTATTTTTATTCGATATATTTGTATTCGTTTCAGAGAGAGAGAGAGAGAGGAAGGGAGAGGGAGAGAGAGAGAGGAACATCCAGGAGGAGAGAGAGAATCAGGGGTCGGCTGCCTCCTGCGCGCCCCACGCTGGGGATGGAGCCCGCAACCTGGACATAAGATCTTTCTTTTAAATTAAAAAAAAAAAGTATTTTTATTGATTTCAGAGAGGAAGGGAGCGGGAGAGAGAGAGAAACATCCAGGATGAGAGAGAATCATGGATCCGCTGCCTCCTGCGCGCCCCCCACTCGGGATGGAGCCCACAACCTGGACATAAAATCTATTTTTAAAAAATATATATTTTTTTTATTGATTTTTAAAGAGAGGAAGGCAGAGGGATAGAGAGTTAGAAACATCGATGAGAGAGAGACATCAACCAGCTGCCTCCTGCACGCCCCCCACTGGGGATGTGCCCGCCACCAAGGTCCATGCCCTCGACCGGAATCGAACCTGGGACCCTTCAGTCCGCAGGCCGACGCTCTATCCACTGAGCCACACCGGTTTCAGCATAAAATCTATATTTTTTAAAAAAAATGTATTTTTATTGATCTCAGAGAGGAAGGGAGCAGGGAGAGAGAGAGAAACATCCAGGATGAGAGAGAATCATGGACCGGCTGCCTCCTGCACGCCCCCTACTCGGGATGGAGCCCACAACCCGGGCCTGTGCCCTTGACCGGGAATCGAACCCTGACCTCCTGGTTCGTGGGTCGACGCTCAACCACTGAGCCACTCTGGCCGGGTCATGCTCAAGGTCTTCATCATAATTGTTAGGGCCCTGGCCGGTGTGGCTCAGTGGGTAGAGCGTCGGCCTGCGGACGGAAGGGTCCCGGGTTCGATTCCCGGTCAAGGGCATGTACCTTGGTTGCGGGCACATCCCCAGTGGGGGGCGTGCAGGAGGCAGCTGATGAATGTTTCTCTCTCATCGATGTTTCTCTCTGTCTCTGCCTCTCTCTTCCACTCTCTCTCTAAAAATCCTAAGGGGGAAAAAATCCTCGGGTGAGGATTAGCAAAATGATTAAATCAGTCAATAAATAAGTAAAATAATTTTTAAAAAATAGATGTTTGCCCTAGCCCAGGGGTCGGCAAACTCATGCGTCCGCAGAGCCAAACATCAACAGGACAACGATTGAAATTTCTCTGGAGAGCCACATTTTTTTAAAACTTAAACCTCTCCGAACGCCACGTCTTCCACACGGACGCGCCCGGGCCGTGGTGTTTTGTGGAAGAGCCACCCTCCAGGGGCCGGAGAGCCGCATGTGGCTCGCGGGCCGCGGTTTGCCGACCACGGCCCTGGCCGGTGTGGCTCAGTGGGTAGAGCGTCGGCCTGCGGACTGAAGGGTCCCGGGTTCGATTCCAGGTAAAGGGCACATGCCCAGGTTGCAGGCTCCATCCCCAGTAAGGGATGTGCAGGAGGCAGCCGGTCCATGATTCTCTCTCATCATGGATGTTTCTCTCTCTCGCTCCCTCTCCCTTCTTCTCTGCAAAAAAAAAAATCAATAAAAATATATTGTAAAAAAATAGATGTTTGCAGAAAGAGGAGTCAGGGTGGGGGGCGGGATGGGGAGGTGGGGGGGGGCCTATCAGGGGGGTCTGAGACGAGGTCGTCCTGGGTCAAGGTGGCCCTCCATCCCAGGACAGGGTCCCGGCACCCCAGCGGGCGGAGGGGGGCTCGGAGGACCCCGAAATCCAGTCCTGGCTGGGATGTTGGCACCACGCAGGTCCGGTTTACGGTAACTGGGCCGCCGGCCGGGAAGTGCCGTCCGCCTTGATTGCGAGCTTTTAATTAGACTTCCTTCCCCGCCTTTGTCGTCACGGGGCTTCCTGGTGTTTTTTCCAGGCGCGTGGTTTCCGGGTGTCTGGATGGGGATGGAGCTGGGAGGGAGCCCGACCCCCAGGGGCTGATCGACACACACGGGTAGACACACGTGTGCATGGATGTGTACCCAAGCAAGCATGTGCGTGTGCCTGTGTGTGCAAACATGCATACAAACCAGCGTGCATGTATAAGCATATACGTGCAGGCATGTGCACACAGGTAGACACATACATGTGTGTGCATATGCACATGTGATGCACAAGGTACGTATAGCAGCAGGCACATGCACACACACGCATTGTGTGCCCGCATGCAGACACAGATGTGCATGAATGGCACATATGTGTGTGTGCACAGGCAGGCACATGCATGCACATGAGGCACACATACATGCAGAAGTAAGGCATGCACATACACAGTGCATCAAGCATGCAGACTGCTGTGCACACACCTTTTTTTATACACACGCAGGTGTACACACGAAAATAGACATGCACACGTGTGCTCAGTGACAGACACATGCACACACATACATATATGCACAGAGAAGCTCAAGGCACATGCATAAACATGGATGCACATGCATGCACACACCTGCAAACCCACAGGTGTACACATGCAGGCAGACATGCACACATGGGTGTCCCCAAGGCGCCTACACACACATGCCCACATAGATGTGTACACGTGCAGCCGTGTTCGCGTGCGTGCGTGCGCACACATGCACGCACACGCCTGCACACGCCTGTGTGCACACAGAGCCTCCTCGCCTACCACGAGCTGCCTGCTCTCCCAGCACGGGACCCTCCCAGCCTCCCCGCTCCATCCGTGTTGAAGCCACGCCCACCAGGTACCCCTCCCTCCTCCTCCTGCAGCTCAGCCGCTTCCTGTCCCACCGGAGCCGCCTCCCCATGGCCTCGCTCCGGCTCGCGGCCCTGCTCCTGGCGCCCGTCTCCGCTCTGCTGCTCAGGGACCGAGGTAGGCACCCCGCCGGCGCTGGGCAGGCGTTTCGCTTCGAGGGGAAACTGAGTCACGCCCTCGATAATAAAAGGCTAAGGTGCTAAGTGTCCGGTCGGCCGTTCAGCCAATCACAGCGTCATATGCTAATGAGATGCTAAGGCCGCTCAACCGCTCGCTATGACGTGCACTGACCACCAGGGGGGCAGACGCTCCGACCGGTAGGTGAGCTTGCTGCTGGGGTCCTGCCGATCGGGACTGAGCGAGACGGGCCGGACACGCCCTGGAGCCCTCCCGCGGTCCCTCCCCGGCCGGCCGACCTCCCGCGTCCCTCCCCGGCCCTGATCGTGCACCGGTGGGGTCCCTCGGCCTGGCCTGCGCCCTCTCGCCATCCGGGACCCCTCGGGGGATGTCGGGGAGCCGGTTTCAGCCCGATCCCGCAGGCCAGGCCGAGGGACCCCACTGGGCCTCTAGTGCAGCTATAAGACATGATGGAGCCTGGCCAGTGTGGCTCAGTGGATAGAGCGTCGGCCTGCGGACTGAAGGGTCCCGGGTTCGATTCCCGGTCAAGGGCACATGCCCGGGTTGTGGGCTGGATCCCCAGTAGGGGGCGTGCAGGAGGCAGCCGGTCCATGATTCACTCTCAACATGGATGGTTCTATCTCCTTCTTCCTTTCTCTCTAACATCAGTACAAATATATATATATATATTTAAATCAATGGTAAACTGTCCTCAGATGAGGATTAAAAAATTAATAAAAATAAATAAAGGGGCTCTATATATATATATATTTTTTTTTTTCTGAACATTTAGGGGGAGATTTTTGACGTCTGAGTCTCTTAGAACAAAGGAGATGTATTTTAATCCTGAAAGGGCCAACCGCTTCCGTTCTGGGTCGATTGCATCAGCCGGGATGGTGTGAGCTGAGATAAAAAATTAAAAAAAAAAAAACCACCATATTTCATCACCTTCTGCCCGTGGTTCCTTCCCTGCACGGGGCCTGGACCGCAGGTGTCTTTCTCCGACGGGGGGGAGGGAGGGTGTGGCATCTTCCCCTTTTTAGTTACGTTTCTTGGGGTGAACGTGGTTACCCCGTATGGGGGGCTGACACCTTTCTGTTCTTTTTGCTGTGAATCCTCACCCGAGGGTATGTGTCCATTGAATTTTTTACAGAGAGGAAGGGAGAGGGAGAGAGAGCGAGAAACATCGATGAGAGAGAAACATCCATCAGCTGCCTCCTGCACGCCCCCCACTGGGGATGTGCCCGCAACCGAGGTACATGCCCTTGACCGGGAATCGAACCCGGGACCCTTCAGTCTGCAGGCCGATGCTCTGTCCACTGAGCCACACCGGTCAGGGCATATATATATATATTTCTCTACACAGAGTGGCCAGATGACGATGATCTCTGAACGCATAATCATCCGGCCACTCCGTGTCCGTCCTATAGAATAAAAGGCTCATATGCAAATGGTCCCCTCGACCGGGAGTTCGACAAGCAGGCAGGCCGGCCGACCGCCCACGTCCCCATCCCCCTGGCCAGGCTGGCCGGACCCCACCCATGCACGAATTCATGCACCGGGCCTCTAATATATATATATACACACACACTGAGTGGCCAGATTATTATGCGTTCAGAGACCATCATAATCTGGCCACTCAGTGTGTATATATATATATTAGAGGCCCGGTGCACGAAATTCGTGCACTCAGGCATGGGGTCCCTCACTCCGGATAGCGAGAGGGCGCAGACCAGGCCGAGGGACCCCACCGGTGCACGATCGGGGCCGGGGAGGGACGCGGGAGGTGGGCCAGCCGGGGAGGGACCGCGGGAGGGCTCCAGGGCGTGTCCGGCCCGTCTCGCTCAGTCCCGATCGGCCGGACCCCAGCAGCAAGCTCACCTACCGGTCAGAGCGTCTGCCCCCTGGTGGTCAGTGCACGTCATAGCGACCAGTTGAGCGTCCTTAGCATATCATTAGCATATGACGCTTTGATTGGTTGAACGGCCGACCGGACGACCGGACACTTAGCATATCAGGCTTTTATTCTATAGGATTTATATATATTTTTTTTTTTAAATCACTCCACCTCCCCACCGTATCGCCTAAGTCAGTGGGAGAACGCAGTTTCCCGTCGAGATGCGGGTTTCAGCGTCCCCGTCTCTCACCTCCCCCCGAAGGAAGAAACCTTTCAGATCCAAACCCGCCAATCGCGAACCTGAGGATGGAACCCGAGAGTAAGAGGCTGACCTGGGACCTCCACGGCAACGTGTCTGCCATCCAGTGCTTCGAAGACGCCAGTTTCGATCGGCGGGTAAGCGCCGTCTCCCGTGGACCCGGCTCGCGACACGCCGCCAAGTCTCCTCTCGAACCCAGCACCAGCCAACCTAGAGGCTGAGCCCATTTCTGGGGTCCCCCAGATGCGAGTTTAATCCCGGGGTCGGCTGTGGGGTGTGGGGAGAGGCATTAATGGGCACCAGGCTTAGGGTGTGTTGTCTGTGAGATGTCGAAGGGGTTACCGCTCAGCCCGGCCGGGGCGGCTCAGTGGTTGAGCGTCAACCTATGAACCGGGAGGTCAGGGCACAGGCCCGGGTGGCGGGCTCGAGCCCCAGGGTGGGGCGTGCAGGAGGCAGCCGGTCCATGATTCTCTCTTATCTTTGACTAGAGTCCCAGTGGGGTCCCTCAGCCTGGCCTGCGGGGATCAAGTCTAAACCGTCTCTCCTACGTCCCCCGAGGGGTCCCGGATTGCGAGAGGGCGCAGGCCAGGCCGAGGGACCCCACCGGTGCACGATCGGGGCTGGGGAGGGACCGTGGGAGGGCTCCAGGGCGTGTCCGGCCCGTCTCACCCAGACCCCAGCAGCTAGCTAATCTACTGCTCAGAGCGTCTGCCCCCTGGTGGTCAGTGTGCATCATAGCGACTGGTCGAACGGTCGAACAGACGGTCGGACGCTTAGGATAGTAGGCTTTTATTATACTAGTACTAGAGGCCCAGCGCACGATTAAATCGTGCGTGTGTAGAGTCCCCTGGGACCGTGGTCGGGGAAACCGCGGCTCACGAGCCACATGCGGCTCTCTGGCCCCTGGAGTGTGGCTCTTCCACGAAATACCACGGCCTGGGCGAGTCTGTGTTGAAGAAGTGGCGTTCGAAGAAGTTTAAGTTTAAAAAATTGGGCTCTCCAAAGAAATTTCAATCGTTGTCCTGTTGATGTTTGGCTCTGTTGACTAATGAGGAAGGATGTTTCTATCTCTCTCCCTCTCCCTTCCCCTCTGAACTCAATCGACACTAATAAAAGAGAAACATGCAAATTGACCGTACCTCCACGACGCCCACCAGCCAATCAGGAGTGGGTATGCAAATTAACCCAACCAAGATGGCGGGTTAATTTGCATAGCCTGCTATGAGGGGGACGGGGGGGGGAGGAGGGAGCTACAGGAGTGTCGCTCCTGCCGGGAGCGAGGCCAGGGGAAGGAAGGCCCGTTCTTGCACGAATCTTCGTGCACCGGGCCTCTAGTCCTATCTAATAAAAGAGTAATATGCAAATTGACCATCACTCTGACACACAAGATGGCCGCCCCCATGTGGACACAAGATGGCCACCACAAGATGGCCAGCAGGGGAGGGCAGATGGGAGGGACCAGGCCTGCAAGGGAGGGAAGCTGGGGGCAAACAAGCCTGCAGGGGAGGGCAGTTAGGGGTGACCAGGCTGACAGGGGTGGGCATTTGGGGGGGACCATGCCTGCAGGAAATGGCAGTTGGGTATGACCAGGCCTGCAGGGGAGGGCAGTTGGGGGTGACCAAGCCTGCAGGGGGGGACAGTAGTGGGGACCCAGGCCTGCAGGGGAGGGCAGTTGGGAGGGACCAGGCCTGCAGGGGGGGGGCAGTTGGGGGCGATTGGGCCTGCAGGGGAGGGCAGTTAGGGGGTGACCAGGCCTGCAGGGGAGGGCAGTTAGGAGTGACCAGGCCTGCAGGGTGGGAAGTTGGGGGGAACCAGGCCTGCAGGGGAGGGCAGTTGGGAGGGACCAGGCCTGCAGGGGAGGGCAGTTGGGGGCAATCGGGCCAGCAGGGGAGCAGTTAGGCATCAATCAGGCTGGCAGGGGAGTGGTTAGGGGGTGATCAGGCTGGCAGGCAGAAGCGGTTCGGGGCAATCAGGCAGGCAGGCAGGCGAGCGCTTGGGATCCAGTAATCCCGGATTGCGAGAGGGATGTCCCCGATTGGAGGGGGTGCAGGCTGGGCTGAGGGATACACACACAACCCCCATGCATAAATTTTGTGCACGGGGCCTCTAGTAAAAATATAAAACACACACATACAAAAAACAAAATGTTAAATATGCCCCTAGCCAGTTTGGCCCAGCGGATAGAGCCTCGGCCTGCGGACTGAAGGGTACCGGGTTCAATTCTGGTCAAGGGCACATGCCCGGGGGTTGTGGGGTCGATCCCCAGTAGGGGGCGTGCAGGAGGCAGCCAGTCCGTGATTCTCTCTCCTCATGGATGTTTCTATCTCTCTCTCTCTCTCTCTCCCTTCCTCCCTGAAATCAATAAAAAATAATTTTTAAAAATGTCAAATAGGATGAGTCTCAGGCTACGTATGTTCTCTAAACGGTGCATTCCTACATCTCCCCCTCTTAGGCCACAAACAACAGTTTTTGCCAGTTATTTGTGCTCCCCAAATGCAAGCGATCGAACTATACCGTCCGGGTCACCCTGATGGATGGCGAGACGTATTCCACGTGGATTGAGTATCCCGTGCAAGGTGAGGGCTGAATGCTGTTTGCTGGTTCGTCCGTTTTTTTTTTTGTTTGTTTGTTTTCAATCATGAGTCGGTCTTCTGGACATCAAAAACCATTACCGTGAGCCCGGCCGGCCTGGCTCCGTGGTTGCGCGTCGACCTAGGAACCAGGAGGTCCCGGGTTCGATTCCCGGTCAAGGGCAAATGCTCCATCCCCAGGAGGGGGCGTGCAGGAGGCGGCCGATCCATGATTCTCTCTCCTCGTGGATGTCTCTTTTATTTTTTTTTAATTAAATACCCATAGCATTTTGAAGTTATTTATTACATGTCCTTACAAGCTAATATCTTTTTTTTAAAATATATTTTATTGGTTTTTTTTACAGAGAGGAAGGGAGAGGGACAGAGAGTTAGAAACATCGATGATGAGAGAGAAACATCCATCAGCTGCCTCCTGCATGCCCCCCACCTGGGGATGTGCCCGCAACCAAGGTCCATGCCCTTGACCGGGAATCGAACCCGGGACCCTTCCGTCCGCAGGCCGACGCTCTATCCGCTGAGCCACACCGGTTAGGGCATCTGCCTTGCATTTCTTTGCATTTTTTTCAGCTCTCTTCTTTGCATTTGGGGGGGAGGGGGAATCTTCTTTGCCCTTTTTTAGTGATTTTCTCTGCATTTTTTTTGTTTTTATTCTCGTCTCTGTGTTAGAAGGAGACCCCGGGGCAGCGGCGGAAGACCTGGGCTGCGAGGTTCATGACCAGGATTTCCTGACCTGCAGCTGGGCCGTGGGCAGGCATGCCCCCAGCGACGTCCAATATTATTTCTACTTGGAGGACAGCAAGTGGGTGTGGCCTTGGGCGGGGCTGGGGTCCCCTGGGCGTGGCTAGAGTCTCTTGGGCGTGGCTAGGGCCTCCTGGGCGTGGCTAGAGTCCCCTGGGCGGGGCTACGTTCCCCTGGGCGTGGCTAGGGTCTCTTGGGCGGGGCTAGGGTCCCCTGGGCGGGGCTAGGGTCTCCTGGGCGTGGCTAGGGCCTCCTGGGCGGGGCTAGGGTCTCCTGGGCGTGGCTAGGGTCTCCTGGGCGGGGCTAGGGTCTCCTGGGCGTGGCTAGAGTCTCCTGGGCGGGGCTAGGGTCTCCTGGGCGGGGCTAGAGTCTCCTGGGCGTGGCTACGGACTCGTGGGCGTGGCTAGAGCCCCCTGGGCGTGGCTAGAGTGTCCTGGGCGTGGCTAGAGTCCCCTGGGCGGGGCTAGGGTCCCATGGGCGTGGCTAGAGTCCCCTGGGCATGGCTAGAGTGTCCTGGGAGTGGCTAGGGTCCCCTGGGCGGGGCTAGAGTCTCCTGGGCGTGGCTATAGTGTCCTGGGCGTGGCTAGGGTCTCCTGGGCATGGCTGGGCCTTCTGGGTGGGGCTAGGGTCTTCTGGGCATTACTAGGGTCTCCTGGGCGGGGCTAGGGTCCCCTGGGCGTGGCTAGAGTCTCCTGGGCGTGGCTAGGGTCTCCTGGGCGTGGCTAGAGTCTCCTGGGCGTGGCTAGAGTCTCCTGGGCGTGGCTAGAGTCTCCTGGGCGGGGCTAGGGTCTCCTGGGCGGGGCTAGAGTCTCCTGGGCGTGGCTAGAGTATCCTGGGCGTGGCTAGGGTCTCCTGGGCGTGGCTAGGGTCTCCTGGGCGTGGCTAGGGTCTCCTGGGCGTGGCTAGGGTCTCCTGGGCGTGGCTAGAGTCTACTGGGCGTGGCTAGAGTCTCCTGGGAGTGGCTAGGGTCTCCTGGGCGGGGCTAGGGTCTCATGGGCGGGGCTATTTTCTGCCGGGCGTGGCTAGGGTCTCCTGGGCGTGGCTGGACCTTCTGGGTGGGGCTAGGGTCTTCTGGGCATTACTAGGGTCTCCTGGGCGGGGCTAGGGTCTCCTGGGCGGGGCTAGGGTCTCCTGGGCGGGGCTAGAGTCTCCTGGGCGTGGCTAGGTTCTCCTGGGAGGGTCTGGGGTCCCCTGGGCGGAGACAAGGTCTCTGGGCGGGGATGCAGTCTACTGGGCGCGGCTAAGGCCCTCTGGGAGGGGCTAGTGTCTCCTGGGCGGGTTTAGGGTCTCATGGGCGGGGCTTTGGTCTCCTGGGCGTGGCTAGGGTCTCATGGGTGGGGATAGGGACTTGTGGGCGGGGCTAGCACCTGATTGGTTGCATGGCTGGGCCTCATGGGCAGGTTTAGGGTCTCAAGGGCGGGGCTTTGGTCTCAAGGGCATGGCTAGGGCCTCTGGGGCGGGGCTAGGGACTTGTGGGCGGGGCTAGCATCTGCTGGGCGTGGCTGCGGTCTCCTGGGCGTGGCTAGGGTCTCATGGGCGGGGCTAGGGACTTGTGGGCGGGGCTAGAATCTGCTGGGCGTGGCTGCGGTCTCCTGGGCGTGGCTATGGTTTCATGGGCGGGGCTAGGGACTTGTGGGCGGGGCTAGCTTCTGCTGGGCGTGGCTGCGGTCTCCTGGGCGTGGCTAGGGTCTCCTGGGCGGGGCTAGGGTCTCCTGGGCGGGGCTAGGGACTTGTGGGCGGGGCTAGCATCTGCTGGGCGTGGCTGCGGTCTCCTGGGCGTGGCTAGGGCCTCGTGGGCGGGGCTAGGGACTTGTGGGCGGGACCCCCCCATCACCCTAGACCACGCCCCCTCCGTGCAGCACCTCGGCGATGTGGGCGTGTCCCCGGTACACGGTGAACGCGCAGGGCACACACACCCAGTGCCGCTTCGACAACGTCTCTGCCTTTTCCAAGGAGCAGCACCGGTTCGTGGTGCGGGGCGCCAGCCGCCGGTCCCCCATCCCCTGCGTCGAGCTGACCCACTTTTTATCCGATATCGGTGAGTGAGGATCCGGACACTTTTCCTTTTAATAGATGCATTTTTTTTATTGATTTCAGGGAGGAAGGGAGATAGAGAGGGAGAAACATCCGTGACGAGCCCTGGCCGGTGTGGCTCAGTGGATAGAGCGTTGGCCTGCAGACTGAAGGGTCCTGGGTTCGAATCCTGGTCAAGGGCATGTACCTTGGTTGCAGGCACATCCCCAGTAGGGGGCGTGCAGGAGGCAGCTGATCCATGATTCTCTCTCACACCCATGTTTCTCTCTCTCTCTCTCCCTTCCTCTCTCTCTAAAAATCAATGGAAAAATGCCCCCAGGTGAGGATTAACCAAAAATAAAAAATAAAAATTAGCCTGCTATTTATTTTTTAAAATATATTTTATTGATTTTTTTACAGAGAGGAAGGGAGAGGGAGAGAGAGTTAGAAACATCGATGAGAGAGAAACATCGATCAGCTGCCTCCTGCACGCCCCCCACCTGGGGATGTGCCCGCAACCAAGGTCCATGCCCTTGACCGGAATCGAACCCGGGACCCTTCAGTCCGCAGGCCGACGCTCTATCCACGGAGCCACACCGGCCAGGGCTTTTTTCCTTTTTATTCAATTTATTGGGGGGGTCACATAAGTCATCAAAATTATACAGGTTTTAGCCGGACTGGTGTTTCTCAGGAGCTGAGCCCTGACCTAGGAACCAGGAGGTCAGGGTTCGATTCCAGGTCAAGGGCGCATGCCCGGGTTTCAGGCTCGATCCCCAGTAGGGGGCGTGCAGGAGGCAGCCGGTCCATGATTCTCTCTCCTCATTCATATTTCTCTCTCCCTCTCCCTCTCCCTTCCTCTCTGTACAATCAATAGAAATATATTTTTAAATAAATAAAAATAAATAGTATACAGGTTTCAGGTGCACAATTCCATTTTAATATATTTTTATTGATGTCAGAGAGGAAGGGAGAGGAAGAGAGAGCGGGAAACTTCCATGATGAGAGAGAATCACGGATCGGCTGCCTCCTGCACGCCCCCTGCTGGGCTGGGAAAATATTTTCCTTTTTAGTTGGTTTATTGACCCGTGATTTCTTTTTTTTTTTTTTTCCCCTTTTTCTTTTTTCTCCACCAGAGAAGCTCAGGGCACCCAACATAAATGCCACGTGTAATGAGTCCCTCGCCCTCTTGGAATGGGACATGTCCAGCCACTTCCACAAAATATTTGACTATGAGCTTGAAATACAACAGGTAAAGGCCTGCCCCAGCAGGTTCCTTCTGTGCTTTTAAAATGTGTATTTTTACTAGAGGCCCCGGTGCACGAAATTCATGCATGGGGAGCGGGGGGGGGGTGTCCCTCAGCCCGGCCTGCACCCTCTCCAATCCGGGACCCCTCGGGGGATGTCCGACTGCTGGCTTAGGCCCGATCCCACCAAACCGGCAGTCGGACATCCCTCTCACAATCCAGGAATGCTGGCTCCTAACTGCTCACCTGCCTGCCTTCCTGATTGCCCCTAACCGCTTCTGCCTGCCAGCCAGATCACCCCCTAACCACTCCCCTGCCAGCCTGATGGATGCCTAACTGCTCCCCTGCCAGCCTGTTTGCCCCTAACTGCCCTCCCCTGCAGGCCTGGTCCCCCCCAACTGCCCTCCCCTGCAGGCCTGGTCACCCCTAACTGCCCTCCCCTGCAGGCCTGGTCCCCCCAACTGCCCTCCCCTGCAGGCCTGGTCCCTCCAAACTGCCCTCCCCTGCAGGCCTGGTCCCCCCAACTGCCCTCCCCTGCAGGCCTGGTCCCCCCAACTGCCCTCCCCTGCAGGCCTGGTCCCTCCCAACTGCCCTCCCCTGCAGGCCTGGTCCCTCCCAACTGCCCTCCCCTGCAGGCCTGGTCTCCCCAACTGCCCTCCCCTGCAGGCCTGATCCCTCCCAACTGCCCTCCCCTGCAGGCCTGGTCTCCCCAACTGCCCTCCCCTGCAGGCCTGGTCCCTCCCAACTGCCCTCCCCTGCAGGCCTGGTCTCCCCAACTGCCCTCCCCTGCAGGCCTGGTCCCTCCCAACTGCCCTCCCCTGCAGGCCTGGTCCCTCCCAACTGCCCTCCCCTGCAGGCCTGGTCCCTCCCAACTGCCCTCCCCTGCAGGCCTGATCACCCCTAACCACCTCTGCCTCGGCCTCCGCCACCTTTGCTTTGTCCGGAAGGACGTCCGGAAGATGCCTGGTCTAATTAGCATATTACCCTTTTATTAGTATAGATTTCTTGATTTCAGGGAGGAAGGCAGAGGGAGAGAGACAGAGAAACATCCATGAGGAGAGAGAATCATGGATCGGCCGCCTCTTGCACGCCCCCACCTGGGGATCGAGCCCGCAACCCGGGCCTGTGCCCTTGACCGGGAATCGAACCCGGAACCTCCTGGTTCCTAGGTGGAGGCTCAACCACGGGGCCACGCCGGCCCGGCACCGCTGACGGTTTTATACTCTGTTCCTGTGAACGTACAGCTGCTCGAACCCGCTCGAGCCTTTGCAGCCGCCCCCACACACCCATCGCTTCTGTCTTGCAGGGCGCCGACCCCCCATTCCTGCAGGAGGTAAGCGCGCCCCCCGCCTCCTCGCTGTCCTGATCCTCCACCCGTGAGAGCCCATTCCTGTCCGGACCCTGGCCCGCGGGGGTCGCCGACCCTCCCGGGAATGTCCAGGGGAAGACAGGGGCGCTGGGTGTCTGAGCGGGAGCTGACAGATGCTGCCGTCCGCCTGGCGCCGCCCACAGAGGGGCAATCCCAACGCCACCCCGATTCCTTAAGCCGGGCCGGGCAGGGAGCTAGAGGGAAAGTCACAGGGCGTGAGCTCGAGCCAGCAAAGTGGGTGATTTCACACGGAGACCCGTGCATTGGCCAAAACATCCATTTGCTTCGACTTCTCTCTCTCTCTCTTTTCTCTCTCTCTCTCTCTCTCTCTCTATCACTTTCACTGTCATTTTTCTCTCTCTCTCTCTCATTCTCTCCCTTATTTTCTCACTAGAGGCCCGGTGCACGAAATTCATGCATGTGTAGGGTCCCTAGGCCTGGCTGGCGATCAGGGCCGATCTGTGGGGCGACCAGCAGGCGATTGGGGGTGGGGGGGGGTCCCTGCTGGCACCCGCCTTGATTGGCCTGGGGCCTGGGGCCCTGGAGGCAGATCCTGCATGGAGCGTCTGCCCCCTGGTGGTCAGTGCGTGTCATAGCGACCGGTCGTTCCACCGTGGGGTCGATTTGCATATTAGGGTTTTATGATAGACTAGAGGCCCGGTGCACGAAATTCGTACACGGGGGGTAGGGGCGGGTTCCTCAGCCCGGCCTGCACCCTCTCTAATCCGGGACCCCTCGGGGGATGTCTGACTGCCGGTTTAGGCCCGATCCCTGGCAGTCGGACATCCCTCTCGCCATCCGGGACCGCTGGCTCCTAACCGCTCACCTGCCTGCCGGCCTGATCCCCCTCACCCAGTGGTCGGCAAACCGCGGCTCGCGAGCCACGTGCGGCTCTCTGGCCCCTGGAGTGTGGCTCTTCCACAAAACACCACGGCCTGGGCGCGTCTACGTGGAAGAAGTGGCGTTCGGAGAAGTTTACGTTTAAAAAATGCGGCTCTCCGAAGAAATGTCAATCGTTGTACTGCTGATGTTTGGCTCTGTGGACGAATGAGTTTGCCGACCACTGCCCTAACCACTCACCTGCCTGCCAGCCTCATCACCCCTAACTGCTCTCCCCTGCCGGCCCGATCCCCCCTAACTGCTCTCCCCTGCTTGCCCAATCCCCCCTGCTGGCCTGATCACCCCTGACTGCTCTCCCCTGCCGGCCTGATCGCCCCTAATTGCTCTCCCCTGCCGGCCTGATCACCCCTGACTGCTCTCCCCTGCCGGCCTGATCGCCCCTAATTTCTCTCCCCTGCTGGCCTGATCGCCCCTAACTGCCCTCCCCTGCCGGCCTGATTGCCCCTAACTGCCCTCCCCTGCCGGCCTGATCGCCCCTGACTGCTCTCCCCTGCCGGCCTGATCGCCCCTGACTGCTCTCCCCTGCCAGCCTGATCGCCCCTAACTGCCCTCCCCTGCCGGCCTGATCGCCCCTAACTGCTCTCCCCTGCCGGCCTGATCGCCCCTAACTGCCCTCCCCTGCCGGCCTGATCGCCCCTGACTGCCCTCCCCTGCCGGCCTGATCGCCCCTAACTGCTCTCCCCTCCTGGCCTGATCACCCCTGACTGCTCTCCCCTGCCGGCCTGATCGCCCCTAATTTCTCTCCCCTGCCGGCCTGATCACCCCTGACTGCTCTCCCCTGCCAGCCTGATCGCCCCTAACTGCCCTCCCCTGCCAGCCTGATCGCCCCTAACTGCTCCCCTGCCGGTCTGATCGCCCCTAACTGCTCTCCCCTGCCGGCCTGATCGCCCCTAACTGCTCCCCTGCCGGTCTGATCGCCCCTAACTGCCCTCCCCTGCTGGCCTGATCGCCCCTAACTGCTCTCCCCTGCCAGCCTGATCGCCCCTAACTGCCCTCCCCTGCCGGCCTGATCGCCCCTAACTGCCTCTGCCTCAGGCCCTTGCACCAAGGCTTTGTTTGGAAGGATGTCCGGCAGATGTCTGGTCTAATTAGCATATTGCCCTTTTATTAGTACAGATTCCTTCTCTTTCACTCTCTCATTCTCATTCTCTCTCACTTTATCCTTGTCTCTCTCATTTTCTCTCACTTCCTCTCTCTCTCTCCCCCCCTGGTCTCTCTTCGACTCCACGTGGCTGCTCCTCTGTGTCCACGGCCCCTCTTCCGTGTCTGACAAAGGACCCTGTCCCTGGAGGGAGGGCCCCCCTGACCCCGGACGACCTCGTCTCCGACCCTTCACCCCATCCCATCTGCAAAGACCCCATTTCCATAGGGGGTCCCGTTCCCATAATCCAGGGGTAACATCTCTTTTGTGGGGACAGCGTTCCACACTGCGGGGCTCAGTGCACGACACCCCAAAAGGCAACACCACTGGTCAGGATTCATTTACCTCCCAGGAATTAGAACATTTAAAAAAAATTTTTTTTTAATTGATTTCAGAGAGGAAGGGAGAGGGGGAGAGAGAGAGAGAGAGAGAGAGAGAGAGAGAGAGAGAGAGAGAGAGAGAATCATGGATCGGCTGCCTCCTGCACGCCCCCGACTGGGGATGGAGCCCGCAACCCGGGCCTGTGCCCTTGACCGGGAATCGAACCCTGGACCTCCTGGTTCACAGGTCGACGCTCAACCCCTGAGCCACGCTGGCAGGCGGCCCTGTCTTGATTTTCCTTGCATCACAGGTCCAAGAGGACCAGTCCTTCCCGCTGGCCAATCCCAGATCCTTCACGGTGAGAATCCGAGCCCTGTACTCGCCCGACCTGGTCGGCCAGTGGAGCGCCCGCCGGCGCTTTGGTGAGTGAAGGCTGTGGGCAGTGGCCTTCCTCAAGGAGACAGGGCCGTCCCCCCCCCCCCGCGCCCCCAAGTCTGAAACCTCCTGGGGTGTCTGCCCTCAAAATAGAGGGGCGTCACTCCACCACCACCACCCCCTTTTTTTTTTTTTCAGAGAGAGAGATAGAAACAGCCATGATGGATCAGCTGCCTCCTGCACGCCCCCTACTGGAAAGAGAGAGAGAGAGAGAGAGAGAGAGAGAGAGAGAGAGAGAGAGAGAGAGAGAGAGAGAAACATCCATGGGGAGAGAGAATCATCGATCAGCTGCCTCCCACACGCCCCGCACTGGGGATCAAGCCCACAACCCGGGCCTGTGCCCTTGACCGGGAATCGAACCCGGGGCCCTTCAGTCCGCAGGCCGACGCTCTATCCACTGAGCTAAGCCGGCCAGGGCTATGCAGTCTTTTTAAAAATAATAATAATAATCAAAATTAATGAGAAAAATCCATACACGCCTGGGCCAGGCCACCCCAGGGCGCGTCCCCTCCCCTCTGGGCGTGGCTGACTCCTCCCCTGGCCTACGCGCACGCAGGTGCCAAGTCTTTGCAAACCCTGGAGCTGCCAGGGGTCCCCGAGGCTGGGCCAGACCAGAGCGCGCTGTGGGTGGTTGTATGTGGGTGTGGCTCCAAGGGTCCCTGCGTGGTGGGGCGCATGGGACTCCCGGTGATGGCCACGCCCAGTTGGAGAGACCCCCCTGCGTCCGGGCGCGCAGGTGTGCCAGGTCCCCACTGGACGCCCCCAACCCAGATTTTGAGGTTTGGGGAAAGGCTGGGGGCTGCGTAAAACCGCCATCCCAGACCCCCAAGGGCCGGTCCCAGGGTCCCCTCTACCTCCGACCACAGGAGGGCGCACGTCTCCAAGTGAAAACTGGCGCTGCCTGGGGTCCCTGAGGACTGGCCAGACCAGAGCGCGCTGTGGGTGGTTGTATGTGGGTGTGGCTCCAAGGGTCCCTGCGTGGTGGGGCGCATGGGGCTCCCGGTGATGGCTGCGTCTGGTTGGAGAGACCCCCGTGCGTCCCGGCGCGCAGGGGTCCAAGGTCCCCACTGGACGCGCCCCAACCCAGATTTTGGGGTTTTGGGAAAGGCTGGGGGCTGCGTAAAACCGCCATCCCAGACCCCCAAGGGCCGGTCCCAGGGTCCCCTCTACCTCCGACCACAGGAGGGCGCACGTCTCCAAGTGAAAACTGGCGCTGCCTGGGGTCCCTGAGGACTGGCCAGACCAGAGCGCGCTGTGGGTGGTTGTATGTGGGTGTAGCTCCAAGGGTCCCTGCGTGGTGGGCGCAAGGGGCTTCCGGCGATGGCCACGCCCAGTTGGAGAGACCCCCCGCCCCCTGCGTCCGGGCGCGCAGGTGTGCAAGGTCCCCACTGGACGCGCCCCAACTCCGATTTGGGGTTTTGGGAAAGGCTGGGGGCTGCGTAAAACCGCCATCTCAGACCCTCAAGGGTCGCCTCTACCTCCGACCACAGGAGGGCGCGCGTCTCCAAGTGAAAACCCTGGAACTGCCCGGGGACCCTGAGGACGGGCCAGACCAGAGCGCACTGTGGGTGGTTGTATGTGGGTGTGGCTCCAAGGTTCCCTGCGCGGTGGGGCGCATCGGGGTCCCCGCAATGGGCGCGCCCCGATGGAGGGATTCCCGCGGAACCAGGCGCGCAGGTGGCCGCTGCCCGCACTAGACTGAGCCCCAACCTGGACCTGGGACCTTAGGGAAATGCCTTGAAATGTACTTGAAACCGCCATCGGAGACCCCCAGCCCCCACCCCCAGGGCTGGTGCGAGGCGTCCCCGCTGTTTCCGTCCCCTAGTGTGTGACCAGGAGGCGAACGCGCGTTTCCCAGTCTGGCTGAGCTCCTCCCTGATGGCGCTGGGCACGCTGATCACCGTGGGCACCGCAGTCTTCCTTTGCAGAAGGTGAGTCTCGCGCCGTGGTTTTCTGGAGCGCACGACGCTCCGTGCGCCTCCTCCTGCGCCCCACCCACCCCGCCCTGCGCGCGGGGGCACGCTCGTGGGTCCCAGCACACAGCATGCAGTCCCCCGCACCTATCCATCCATCCATCCATCCACCCACCCACCCATCCATCCATCCGTCCGTCCATCCATCCACCCACCCATCCATCCATCCATCCATCCACCCACCACCCATCCATCCATCCATCCACCCATCCATCCATCCGTCCGTCCTGCATCCATCCATCCACCCATCCTTCCACCCATCCACCCATCCATCCACCCATCCACCCATCCACCCATCCATCAATCCATCCATCCATCCATCCACCCATCCATCCATCCATCCATCCATCCATCCATCCACCCATCCATCCACCCATCCATCCATCCATCCATCCACCCATCCACCCACCCATCCACCCACCCATCCATCATCCACCATCCATGCTCCATTCATCCATCCATCCATCCTCCATCCCAGCGATGCAGGGTGCAAGGGAAACTATAGGGACCTCCCTTCTCTGTTCCGCGCGCCCCCCTCCCCCCCCCCGCCCGCGCTGAAATGAGTCATCCTATTCTTAGCAGGAGTGCTGGTACCTGCACCTCCAAGGGGGAGGCCGGGCCCTGGCTGGTGTGGCTCAGTGGATAGAGCGTCGGCCTGCGGACCGAAGGGTCCCGGGTTCGATTCCCGGTCAAGGGCAGGTACCTGGGGTTGCAGGCTCCTCCCCGGGCTCCTGCAGGAGGCAACCCATCGATGTGTCTCTCTCACATCGACGTTTCTCTCTGCCTCTCCCTCTCTCTTCCACTCTCTCTCTGAAAAGCAATGGGAAAAAATAGCCTCGGGTGAGGATTTAAAAGATAATAAAATTTTAAAAAGAGCCTTAGCCAGTGTGGCTCAATGGATAGAGTGTTGGCCTGCGGACTGAAAGGGTCCCAGGTTCGATTCCCGGTCAGGGCACAGGCCCGGGTTGTGGGCTCGATCCCCAGTAGGGGGCGTGCAGGAGGCAGCCGGTCCATGATTCTCTCTCATGGATGTTTCTCTCTCCCTTCCTCTCTGAAATCAATAAAGAAATTATATATATTTTTAAAAAGAATAGGGCTCACTGAATTCTCACAAACTGAATACATACCCATTGTTTAAATAAAATAAAATGAAGAAACTGGCCAGGGAATGGCCTCCCCCTTGGAAGTGCAGGTACCAGCACTCCTGCTAAGAATAGGATGACTCATTTGGGAAGGGGGGGGGGGCGCAGGCAGAACAGAGAAGGGGGGTCCTTATAGCCCCCCCTGCACCCTGCATCACTGGGATGGAGGATGGATAAATGGAAGGATGGATGGATGGATGGATGGTGGATGGATGGAGGTTGGATGGAAGGATGAATGGATGGATGGAGGATGCATGAATGGACGGATGGATGATGGATGGATGGATGGATGGAGGATGCATGCATGGATGGATGGATGGATGGGGGATAGAGGATGGATGGATGGAGGCTGGATGATGGATGGAAGGAGGCTGGATGGACGGATGGATGATGGAAGGATGATGATGATGGATGGATGGATGATGGATGGAAGATAGATGATGGATGGATGAATGGACGGATGGAGGATGGATAATGGATGGAAGGAGACTGGAGGATGGACGGATGGACGGAGGATGGATGGAGATGGGCCGTGCTGGGCCCCGCTCACGTGGTTCTCTCCCAGGTACTCGGTCCTGAAGACCCTCTTCCCGCCCATCCCCCACCTGAAGGACCCCCTCGGGGGCACCTGGGAGAACGAGAAGATGGTACGTCCAGGTGTCTGCCCACGGCGGGGACCTCTGGGGTGGAGGAGGCCAGTCCCGCCCAGGGAGCGGGGAGGAGGGGTAACCTGTGACCCACCCCGACCCCGCTCACCCCTCCTCACCCCCCCTCACCCCGCAGTTTCCCTGGGAGCCCGGCAGACCCCCCCAGGAGGAGTGCCCGGTGGCTGAAGTGCAGGTTCTAAGGGAGCCATGACTCTGGATGGAGGGCGAGGCTGGCCTGGTCCCCACAAAACCTGGGGGACCCGGGAGGAGGAGGGGACGTGCGTATCGGGGTGAGGACACCCATATGTGATGTTCCCGGAGCTGCCACCAGGAAGGAAGCTAAATAAAGTGTTTTCAACCCCCTCTCCGGCCGTCGCACACACGTGGCTTTGACCCCTCACCTCGAGGCGGCTGGGTCCCCCCCCTCGACCCCCCAACAGCTTCTGAAATGGGGAGTCCTTTCTCCTACCAGTCGTGTGGGTTTCTGTCTTTCCATCGTATTAAGGACTTTCTTTTCCTTGTTCAATCTATTTGTATTGATTTCGGAGAGGGAGTGAGAAACATCCATGAGGAGAATCATGAACCAGCTGCCTCCTGCACGCCCCCGACTGGAGGGGATGGAGCCCGCAACCCGGGCCTGTGCCCTGAGCGGGAATCGAACCCGTGACCTCCTGGCTCCTAGGTCGACGCTCAACCACTGAGACAGAGGGGCTGACATTCTCACCTGTGGGAATTCAGGGGGCGCATCAGAGCAGGAGGAAATGCAGTGTGGCTCAGTGGGAAGAGCGTCGGCCTGCGGACGGAAGGGTCCCGGGTTCGATTCCTGTCAAGGGCATGTACCTTGGTTGTGGGCACATCCCCAGTGGGGGGCGTGCAGGAGGCAGCTGGTCGATGTTTCTCTCTCATCGATGTTTCTAACTCTCTATCCCTCTCTCTAAAAAAATCAATATATTAAAAAATAAAAAATAAAATAACCCCATTAATAAAATCCTATGTGGCTGTCACACCCACACGCCACATCCAGCCACCACCAGGGGGCCATGTGTGCACACGGGTGGGCGGGCAGGGGCTGGACGCTGTGTGGAACCTGAGGCTACGCCCTCCCCGTCCCCCGTGGGGCTGGTCGGGGGACCTCAGGCTGTGCCCCCCATCCCGGCACCACGGCAGGGAACCTGAGGCTGCTGGCTCGACAAGGGTGGGACTGGCCGGGTCTGGGTCTCACGTGATTTTGAGGTGATGATGGGGGTCCCGGGGTGCGCCCCAGACTCTGACAGGGGGAAGGTTTTCCTACGCGTTTTACTAATTTTCCTTCATCCCTGACACTTCTACTGGAGAGAGAGGGCAAAGAGCAGTAATAGAACATTTCCTCCGATGAATCCCCTTTTAATGTGCGTGGATTTCGTGCACCGGGCCTCTAGCGATAACAATAATAATAATAAAAAAAACAGCAGAGGGAACAGGGCCTCCGTGCGCGGGTTTAATCGTGTGCGGAATGGAATGCCCGACACAGAGGGCGTCGGTTCGCGGGGAACTCAGCGGTGCGGGGGGCGGGCAGCGCGGAAGCACGGAATGGCGGCATGATTTCCTTTAAATAAATGCTACACGCGTTGGCGGCGGCCCTGCCGGGGGGGCCCCGTGGGGTCGGGGGAGCCCCCCGCCCGCATCGAGGCGTGGGGCGGGGTGTCAGTGGTCGTGATCGGGAGGGTCTCGTCCTCGAGCCGCGCCCGGCGCTGCCGTGATCGGGCCGGGCGGGCGGGCGGGCGGGCCGTGGGGGCGTCCGGAGGGCCCGTCGACCGTCCGTGGACGTGGGGGCCCCGCCCCCCGGGCGCCTAGAGGACCTTCTTGAACTCGTCGTAGAGAACGAGCACGAAGGCCCCGCCCATGCCCCGCAGGACGTTGGACCAGGCGCCCTTGAAGAAGGCCTTGCCGCCCTCGTCCTTGAAGATCTTCCGCCAGCAGTCGATGGTGCCCGTGTACATGATGTCGGCTGCGGGGGGACGGGGGGGGGGGGGTGAGGACGGGGACGGGCACCGAGGGGACCCCCCCCCCCCCACCGTTCATCGCAGACACAGCCCCGGCCGGCGTGGCGAGGGGCGTGCGGGAGGCAGCCCGTCAGTGGGTCTCTCTCCTCATGGATGTTTCTCTCTCTCCCCCTCTCCCCTCCTCTCTGAGATCAATAGAAATATAAATAATAATATAAAGAAAACCAAAATAGCCCCGGCCGGTGTGGCTCAGTGGATAGAGCGTCGGCCTGCAGACTGAAGGGTCCCGGGTTCGATTCTGGTCAAGGGCACACGCCCGGGTTGCGGGCTCCATCCCCAGTAGGGGGCGTGCAGGAGGCAGCTGATCCATGATTCTCTCTCCTCATGGATGTTTCTCTCTCTCTCTCTCCCCCTCTAATGGCTCTAGCTGGTTTGGCTCAGTGGATAGAGCATCGGCCTGCAGACTGAAGGGTCCCGGGTTCGATTCCCAGTCAAGGGCACAGGCCCGGGTTGTGGGCTTGATCCCCAGTAGGGGGCGTGCAGGAGGCAGCCGGTCGATGGTTGATGTTTCTCTCTCTCTCCTCCCCCTTCCTCTCTGAAACCAATACAAATATATTTTTAAAAAAAATAATTTTAAAAAAAACACACAAAAACAGAGAACTACACCCAGCCCATTCCCACCCCAGGGTGCGAGCTCTTCCCCCCCCCAACCCCCCGGAAGCCACGGGCAAAACCCCACCCACGGGCTCCGGGCGGGGCCCACGTGGGGGGGCGTGTGGGCTCTCTCCCCTCCCCCCTCCCCAGCCTCCCTCGCGCCCCGGAACCGGGACCGGTACCTCCTTTGCGCCCCGACTGCATCATCATGCGCCGCCGCACGGTGTCGAAGGGGTAGGAGACCACGCCGGCCACGGCGGTCACCGACTGGGCGATCATCCAGCTGATGAAGATGTGGGTGTTCTTGGGGTCGGGGAGCATGCCTGTGGGGGGGCCGGGGGGGGGGCACGGCACGGTCAGGCCCCGGCACCCCCTCCCCGGCCCCCCGGCCCCCTCTCAGCAGCTCCCGGCAAGAGGTGGTATCACAGAGGTCAGGTCAAGGTCGGGGACAGGACCTGGGGTCGGGGTTCCTTTTCGGGGCCTAGACTGTTCCCCTAAATTCACCGTGGAGCTCGCACACGCCTGGACCCCACAAAGAGGCTGCATTTTGCAAACGGGGTCTTAAGAAAGGGGGTGAAACCCTGGCCGGTGTGGCTCAGTGGACTGGAGGGTCCCGGGTTCGATTCCCGGTCAAGGGCACATGCCCTGGGTTGCGGGCTCAGTCCCCAGTAGGGGGCGTGCAGGAGGGAGCCGATCTGTGATTCTCTCTCCTCATGGATGTTTCTCTCTCTCTCCCTCCCCCTTCCTTTCTCTCTGAAATCAATAATAATAATAATAATAATAATAATAATAAAGATATTGTTGTTGCCCCAGCTGGATTGGTCAGTGGCTAGAGCGTCAGCCTGTGGACCGAAGGGTCCTGGGTTCGACTCCGGTCAATGGCATGTAGAGGAGGCAACCCATCGATAGGCTTCTCTCACATCGACATTTCCCTCCGTCTTTCTCTTTCTAAAAATCAACGGAAAAATATCATCAAATAAAAAAAAAAAAATTTAGCCGAAACCGGTTTGGCTCAGTGGATAGAGTGTCGGCCTGCGGACTCAAGGTTCCCAGGTTCGATTCCGGTCAAGGGCATGGACCTTGGTTGCGGGCACATCCCCAGTAGGGGGTGTGCAAGAGGCAGCTGATGGATGTTTCTCTCTCATCGATGTTTCTAACTATCCCTCTCTCTTCCTCTCTGTAAGAAATCAATAAAATATATTTTAAAAAAAAAATTTAAAAAAAGAAGAAAAATATCCTCAGGTAAGAATTAAAAACAAATATATATATTTTAGAGAAGGAAGAGAGAGACACATCAATGATGAGAATCATGGACCAGCTGCCTCCTGCACGCCCCCTGCTGGGGATCGAGCCCACAACCCGGGCCTGTGCCCTTGACCGGGAATCGAACCCTGACCTCCTGGTTCCACTGAGCCTCACTGGCCGAGCTGCAAACAGGGTCTTAAAAAAGGCGGTGAAGGTAAAATGGCATCACTAGCCCTCGCTGGTGTGGCTCAGTGGATAGAGCGTCGGCCTGCGGACTGAAGGGTCCCGGGTTCGATTCCCATCAAGGGCATGTACCTCGGTTGCGGGCACATCCCCAGTGGGGGGCGTGCAGGAGGCAGCTGATCCATGTTTCTCTCTCACCGATGTTTCTGACTCTCTATCCCTCTCCCTTCCTCTCTGAAAAAATCAATAAAAATATATTTTAAATAATAAAAAGAAAGAAAGAAATGAAAGAGCACTGACTGGTGTGGCCCGATGCCAGGCCAGCCCCCCCGTCCCCCCGTCCGAGGCGGCACCCACCTTTGGCCGTGTCGTACACCCCGAAGTAGGCGGCCCGATATATAATGATTCCCTGCACGGACACGTTGAAGCCCTGGTACAGGCCCCGGACGCCGTCCGACCTGCTGATCTGCACCAGGCAGTCGCCCAGGCCCTTGAACTGCCGCTCGGCGCCCGACTTGCCCACGTCGGCCGCCAGCCGGGTGCGGGCGAAGTCCAGCGGGTACACGAAGCAGAGGGACGTGGCGCCGGCGGCCCCGCCCGAGGCCAGGTTGCCCGCGAAGTAGCGCCAGAACTGCGTGTGCCGGTCCACGCCGCCCAGGAACACCTGCTTGTACTTGTCCTTGAAGGCGAAGTTGAGGGCCTGCGTCGGGAAGTAGCGGATCACGTTGGCCAGGTTCCCGCGCCAGAAGGACAGCGCGCCCTGTTCCTTGGGGATCCGCACGATGCAGTCCATGATGCCCTTATACTGCTTGTCCGCCGTGATCTGCTGGCTGGCGTGCTGCACCTGCGGGCGGCGGGGAGACGGGCGGGGTCGCGGGGGTCACCCGGGGGTCGTCACCGGAGGACCCGATACCAGCCCCACGAAAGGCGTCCTTGGGAAAACCAACAGGTGCCCACAGACGACCATCTGATGACTTTCTTGAAAAATATATATTTTATTGATATTTTTACAGAGAGGAAGGGAGAGGGAGAGAGAGTCAGAAACAGCGATGAGAGAGAAACATCCATCAGCTGCCTCCTGCACGCCCCCCGCTGGGGATGTGCCTGCAACCCAGGTACATGCCCTTGACTGGAATCGAACCCGGGACCCTTCAGTCCCCAGGCCGACGCTCTATCCACTGAGCCACACCGGCCAGGGCTAAATATAAATATTTTTAAAAGACATAAGATGGCCCTAACCGGTGTGGCTCAGTGGATAGAGCGTCGGCCTGCGGACAGAAGGGTCCCGGGTTCGATTCCCGGTCAAGGGCATGTACCCGGGTTGCGGGCACATCCCCAGCAGGAGGTGTGCGGGAGGCAGCTGATCGATGTTTCTAACTCTCTATCCCTCTCCCTTCCTCTCTGTAAAAAAATCAATAAAATATATTTAGAAAAAATAAAATAAAATAAAATAAACATTTTTTAAATGAAATCTCTATGGTTGAAAGTTCTACCATGTCCCCATTTCCCCCCTCCGCCCCCACTGAGCTCCCCTTACCCGTGCCCCGCCCCAGGCCTTCAGCACCCTATAGTCCGTGTCCCCGGGTGATGCATTGATGCATATAAATTGTCCGGTTAACGCGCCTTCCCTCTGCAAATTTGCAGCCTAATCCTCTCCCGGTCCCTCCGACGTCTAAGCGTTTATAACCCTGACTCTCGCTGCAACAAGGTTGCCAGCGATCACACCTGATACAATGTTGCAAGCGGTCATCACCCCGATACAATGTTGCAAGGAATCACACCTGATACAACGTTGCAAGGAACCGTCCTGATACAATGTTGCAAAGGATCAGACCTGATACAATGTTGCAAGCGGTCGTCACCCTGATACAACGTTGCAACGAATCACACCTGATACAATGTTGCAAAAAAGGACTCGCCCTGACACAATGTTGCGAGGAATCAGACCTGATACAATGTTCGCAAGGACTCGCCCTGACACAATGTTGCAAAGAATCGCACCTGATACAATGTTGCAAGGACTCGCCCTGACACAATGTTGCAAAGAATCGCACCTGATACAATGTTGCAAGGACTCGCCCTGACACAATGTTGCAAGCGATCATCACCCTGATACAATGTTGCAAGGGAACCATCACCCGCTACAATGTTGCCAGCGGTTCGCACCTGATACAATGTTGCAGAAGCGGCCATCGCCCTGATACAATGTTGCCAGGCGTCACCCGGCAACCCTGTCCCAGCTCGTTCCCATTTGCAACAGTTTCACAACAGCCTGCAACCCTGTTGCCGCTGAAAACCGCTCCAAGTCCGGCCAAGGGGACCGGCGGGGCCGCGCGCACCCACGGGCGGGGGGCCCCCCCCCCGCCCCCCAGGTCCACGGAGTCACCCGCCTGCAAAAGGCCGGCGCGCCGCAGCCCCGCCCGTGCGCATGCGCCCCGCTCCCCGCAGGCACCCCCGGAAGTCCGCGGCCCGGACAAAAGCGGGGTGGCCTCGCACTTCCGGCGCCCTCCCTCCCGCTGGTCCCCGGTGCACGCGGCCCGAGCTGGGTTGCAGGCCCACACCCGCCCCCCCCCCCCCCGACCGTCCCCCCCCGCCCCCCGAGTCCCCGAGCTCACGCATGCGCACACCGCCTGCACCCCCCACACCTGCAACAGCAGCTTGACCCGCTCGATGGGGGCCACGGCCGTCTTGGAGATGGCGGCGGCGACGCCCCCGGCCAGGAAGTCCTTGGCGAAGGAGATGGCCTGTTCCGTCATGGCGGCGCGGGGAGCCGAGGGCGCGGAGCGGAGCGGAGTGGAGGCGCGGGGAGCAGCCGGGAGTGTGGGCGCCGCGGGCTCAGCGATGCAGCCGCCGCCGCCGGGGACCGAAAGGACGGGGAGCCCAGCGCGCAGCCGCTAAGCCGCCGACGCCCCGCCCCCGCGCCCCCGCACGCCCGTCCGATTGGCTGCCCCGCGCGCCCCTGCCACGCCCCCTCCGGGGACGCGCGCCCCCGAGGGTTTCCGGCAGCCGCGCCAGGCCCCGCCCCGCGTCAGCGTGCGCCGCGCTCATTGGCTGCGCCGGCGACGTCGCTCTGGCCGCGCCCCCGGGGGTTTCCGGCAGCCGCGCCAGGCCCCGCCCCGCGTCAAGCGGCGCCGCGCTCATTGGCTGCGTCGGCGACGTCGCTCTGGCCGCGCCCCCGGGGGATGCCGGGAAATCGGGGCACGCCCCATGCGCCGTGCGTCGCGGGGTGGGGGCGCGCTCGGAGGCCGCCGTGACCTTGTCAAGGTCACGTGCAGCCCCGATCGCCCCGGACCGGAGGGGGCGGAGCGGGGAGGGTCCGTGTGCAGCCGGGAGCCCGGGGAGGTCGTGCGATCGGTCGCGGGGTGCAGATGCTGTGCGAACCCCCGCGTTACCCACACCCGCCCCCCGGGAGCCGGGTCTGCAGGCCCCGCTCGCCTCCCGCCCCTGAGACCCCCCCGGCCCGGCCCGTGTCCATGTGCCCTGCCCTGGGGGTTTCTGAGCCTGTGACCTCGTGACCCCTGGAGACTGTGAGGGACTTGGGGGGGTTGGGGGTTGGGGGGGGGGCGGTGGCCCGTTTCACCTGCTGGCTGCTAAGGTCCCTGCCTCCCAGGGCCCAGCCGGCCTTGGGGTCCCCACGCCAGGCCAGTGGCTGCGACATCGGGCCCCTTCTCCAGGGGTCAGGAGGACTTGGGGTGCCCATCACCCTCCTATCTGCGCGATTAGCTGCTCACTCACACACTCACCTGCTCACTCACACACTCACCTGCTCACTCACATTTCACCTGCTCACTCTCACCTGCTCACTCACACTCACCTGCTCACTCACATTTCACCTGCTCACTCTCACACTCACCTGCTCACTCACACACACCTGCTCACTCACACACACCTGCTCACTCACACATCCATTCACCTGCTCACTCACACTCACCTTCTCACTCTCACACTCACCTGCTCACTCTCACACTCACCTGCTCACTCACACACTCACCTGCTCACTCACACATCCATTCACCTGCTCACTCACACTCACCTGCTCACTCTCACTCACCTGCTCACTCACACTCACCTGCTCACTCACATTCACCTGCTCACTCTCACACTCACCTGCTCACTCACCCATTCACTCACCTGCTCACTCACCCATTCATTCACCTGCTCACTCACACTCACCTGCTCACTCACCCATTCATTCACCTGCTCACTCACACATGCATTCATCTGCTCACTCATTCATTCACCTGCTCACTCATTCATTCATCTGCTCACTCACTCATTCACCTGCTCACTCACACATTCACCTGCTCACGCTCACACCTGCTCATCTCCGCCCCCACCCCCAGGGAAACCCCCGAGACCCTCTCGTTTGGAAACATTGTGGGTGTTTTATTGACTTCATCCAAACCGCCCACAGCCCGCCCGTTTCACGGGGTGAATTTTCAGACGGGTTTACATCAGCGCCAAGGTCCACAACAGCTACTTAGTAGCGACTCAAAAGCAAAGGTATTGTTTTTCTCTTTTTTTTCTCTTCCCTCTCACTTTCTCATGTCCTTCCTCTGTGTGTGTGTGTGTGTGTGTGTGTGTCCCAGCTAGCAGGTAAAAACTGCAGACACTGGCCCAGCCAGTGTGGCTCAGGGGTTGAGCGTCGACCTGTGAACC
Source organism: Eptesicus fuscus (assembly GCF_027574615.1). NCBI lineage: Eukaryota > Metazoa > Chordata > Mammalia > Chiroptera > Vespertilionidae > Eptesicus > Eptesicus fuscus. Next base: position 563,662 of record NC_072473.1, read on the forward strand.
AGGAGGTCACAGTTTGATTCCCTGTCAAGGGCACATGCCTGGGTTCCGGGCTCCATCCCCAGTAGGGGGCGTGCAGGAGGCAGCCGATCAGTGATTCTCTCTCATCATGGGTGTTTCTCTCTCTCTCTCTCGCCCTCTTCCTCTCCCTTCCTCTCTGACATCAATAAAAATATATTAAAAAAGCAAAAACAAAATAAACACAGCCCTAACCAGTATGGCTCAGTGGATAGAGCATCGGCCTGCGGACTGAAGGGTCCCGGGTTCGATTCCGGTCAAGGGCATGTACCTTGGTTGCAGGCACATCCCCAGTGGGGGGCGTGCAGGAGGCAGCTGATCAATGTTTCTCTCTCATCGATGTTTCTAACTCTCTCCCTCTCCCTTCCTCTCTGTGAAAAATCAATAAAAAATATTTTTTAAAAAACAAACAAACAAACAAAAAAACTTGAACTAAAGCAGTTTCTAGAGTAGTCATATCCTAGGCCTGTATCTTTCCTGACAAATATCAACTTTGAACTTAAGTGAGCCTGTCTTTTTTTCTTTTTTCTTTCTTTTTAAAATATATTTTATTGACCATTTTACAGAGAGGAAGGGAAAGGAGAGGGAGAGAGAAAAACATCAATTACTGGCTGTTACACCCGTCAATCTGGGGTGTCTCCCGTGGGCGGGACCTAGGTTTAAGGGCTGGTGCAGGAGGCAACCCATCGATGTGTCTCTCTCATATGGATGTTTCTCTCTGTCTCTCCCCCTCCCTCCCTCTCTCTCCCACTCTCTCTGAAAATCAATGGAAACATATCCTCGGGTGAGGATTAACAATAACAACAAAAAATTATGTACACGGAGTGGCCAGATGATGATGATCTCTGAATGCATCATCATCTGGCCACTCCGTGTCTGTCCTATAGAATAAAAGGCTAATATGCAAATGGTCCCCTCGACCGGGAGTTCGACCAGCAGGCAGGCCGGCCGATCGCCCACGTCCCCTCCCCCTGGCCAGGCTGGCCGGATCCCACCCATGCACGAATTCATGCACCAGGCCTCTAATATATATATATATACACACACTGAGTGGCCAGGTTATTATGCGTTCAGAGATAATAGTAATCTGGCCACTCAGTGTATATAGTATAGAAATCACATATGTCCATAGATATATACATATGCCTTTATTTGTAAAATAATTGACAAATTCGGTACAGAATACAGTCTTGCACAGGTAATTATGTTTCACAATCTGCTGGTTTTAGCTGGGAGACCTGAGTGAAATATCAAAAGCCACGGGTGGCCTGTCTGACGGGGTCGCGCCCTCTCTGAAAGTCGGGAATTTCTCCAATAATAACGGATATATTGGCCTGATACACACAGGAATGTGTGTGCATTCACTTGATCTTTTTTGGGGAGCTTCCATTTATTTAAACAATATTCTTTTTTTATATATATATATCTATATATATTTATATTTTTTTTTTTTTTTATTTCAGAGAAGAAGGAGAGGGAGATAGAAACATCAACGATGAGAGAGAATCATGGATCGGCTACCTCCTTCACGCCCCCTACTGGGCAGGGGGGGGTATGGAGCCTGCAACCCGGGCATGTGCCCTTGTCTGGAATCGAACCCAGGACCTGTTAGTCTGCAGGCCGACGCTCTATCACCTGAGCCAAACCGGCTAGGGTGGCAGCTTACATTTTTATTTCCTATTAATTAAAAAAACAAACAAACATTTCCATAGAGCAGACCTCAATTGGATTTCAGGTAAGAGGCTTGTTACGTTTTTAAACTGGAGCTAAATTAGGTCTTTTCCATCATCCAATCCGGCACGCTGACAATCCTTCACAGACGGAGATTCTCAGTTTTAAATTGTAAAACGTACGATTTTCATGGTAAAAAAAAAAAAAAAAAAAAACACCCAATTGGGCCCAGCCAGCGTGGCTCCGTGGTTGAGTGTCAAGCCCGCAACCCGGGCATGTGCCCTTGACCGGATTCGAACCCGGGACCCTTCAGTCTGCAGGCCGACGCTCTGTCCACGGAGCCACACCGGTTAGGGCCAGAGGTACCTACTGATAGAGGTTCCTAAGGCTTCCGTCTAGAAACCTGTGGGTAACGGCATCTCTACTAATAAAAGGCTAATATGCTAATTAGACCGGGAGACCTTCCAGGCGTCCTTCCAGACAAAGCCATGGTGGTGGGAGCTGAGGCAGAGGCGGTTAGGGGCAAGCAGGCTGGCAGGGGGGGGGGGGGGCGATCAGACCAGAAGGGGAGGAAGTTGGGGGCGATCAGGCCAGCAGGGGGGGCAGTTGGGGGTGATCAGACCAGAAGGAGGGGAAGTTGGGGGCGAGCAGGTTGGCAAGGGGCGGGGTCAGCAGGTGGCAATCAGGCCGGCAGGCAGAGTGGTTAGGGGCGATCAGGCAGGCAGGCAGAGTGGTTAGGGGCGATCAGGCAGGCAGGCAGAGTGGTTAGGGGCGATCAGGCAGGCAGGCAGAGTGGTTAGGGGCAGGCAGGTGAGCAGTTAGGGGCCAGCGGTCCTGGATTGCGAGAGGGATGTCCAACTGCCGGATGAGGCCTGGATCGGGCCTAAGCCTGCAGTCGGACACCCCCCGAGGGCTCCCAGATTGGAGAGGGTGCAGGCCGGGCTGAGGGACAGCCCCCTCCCCGTGCACGAATTTCGTGCGCCGGGCCTCTAGTTAAAAAAATAACCATTTATGCCCGGGATGTGGGCTCCATCCCCAGGAGGGGGCGTGCAGGAGGCAGCCGATCCATGATTCTCTCTCCTCGTGGATGTTTCTCTCTCTCCCCCTCTCCCTTCCTCTCTGAAATCAATAAAAAAATATTAAAGGGAAAGGAACCGTTTAATTTTTAAAGAGAAATGCAACAATACGGATCGGCTCGTTCCAGTCACTGCATCGTGTCCACCTCGCTCCCTTTTCTCCCCTCCCCCACCCCCTCCCCCGTCACAGGCGTTTCTCTCTGTTTCCACTCACCCGCCCTTTTCTGAAACCGGACACGCGGCCTGGAATACAGCACAGACCAGAGCCTCCCGGCGGGGCGTCTGGGGAAGGCTTTCGGTAAAACGGGCGACGTGACCCAAATAAAAACCCCCGCCTGCCTGAGCTCTGAGCTGCTTACGGCCGCCGGGTCAGCCCCGGGCCGTGTGGCTCAGTGGTTAGAGCGTCAGCCTGCGGACGGAAGGGTCCCGGGTTCGATTCCGGGGTGAGGCTGGGTCCCCGAGGCAGCCCATCCGTGTGTCTCTCCCTCTCCCTCTCCCTCTCCCTCTCCCTTCTGTTTATAAAATCGATGGGGAAATATCGGGAAGGGGGGGGCCCCCAATCAGACAGCCCGTCCCCCTGCTAAGAGCCTGCCGGACAGGGAGGCTGTGGCCTCACAGGGACTTGGAACCCGCCGGGGAGAAGAGAGGGGGGCCGGGCCCAGGCGGCTGGAGGAGGCACCTGCTGAGCAGACACCCTGGGCAGGCGGCCCCTGCCGGGCGAGGTCAGGGCAGAGGTCAAGGCCGGGCGTGGAGGGAGGGACCCGGGCTCGCCTGGCCTCTCCGGGTGCAGCCACTGGGTGTCCAGCCCCCCGCAGAGCTCGCCACCCCTTCTGTCTGCCTCCTGTCCCTCCGGGACCCCGTGCCTGTGATGGGCAGGCGGGAGAGGGGGCTCAGGGCAGGCAGGAGGGGGGCCTCAGGGCAGGCAGGGGGCCCTCAGGGCAGAGGGGGCCTCAGGGCAGGTGGGGGTGGGGGGGCCTCAGGGCGGAGGGGGATTTGGGGGGGCCTCAGGGCCGGCGCGCGTGGCCAGGATGACGTCCACGGCGGAGGTGCGCGCGGCGCCCAGCACCTCGAAGCCGTGGGCCCGCAGGAGGCGCCCCAACTCGCCCAGGCTGCGCTCCCGGCCGCGCCGCGCCAGCAGGTCCAGCGACTGCAGCAGCCCCGGCCGCGCCGCCCGCTTCGGCTCGTCCAGCACCGTCTCCGCCACCAGCAGCCCCCCGCCTGCGGGCAAGGGGTCAGGGTCAGGGACAGGGTCAGGGACAAGGGTCAAGGCACAGGGACAGGGACAGGGACAGGGTCAGGGCACAGACTGCAGACAGTGCTGGCCGGGCTGGGGGACCAGGGACACGGAGGGGGAGACAGACAGACAGACAGACAGACAGACAAGAGAGAGGGAGAGAGACCGAGGGAGAGACAGACACTGAGCGGGAAGACAGACAGAAATGGGGGTGAAGAGGCAGAAATCTCGGAGCAGGGCGTGGGGGTGCCAGGTCCCTCTGGGTCCCCGGGTACCGGCCAGGGCTCCCCGAGGGGGCTCACCGTGTGGGGAACAGGAATTCCCACGGTGGGAGGAGCCTCTGTGACCCCCATGCTTGTGGGGGGGAGGGCAGGTGCGGGGAACCAGGGCCCCAGCTGCTGGGAGCAGGTGAGCACCCGCCTCGCAGGACAGGGGGGTGAGCTGGAGTGGAGGCGTGAGCCAGCTCTGAGGAGGGCAGCGTGTGAGCGTGTGTGTGTGTGTGTGTGTGTGTGTGTGTGTTTGTGTGCGCGCGCGTGAGTGAGTGTGAGCGTCAGTGAGTGAGCGTGAGCGAGTGTGTGCGTGTGAGTGTCAGGGAGCGAGCGTGAGCCTCCTGAGCACTGATGATGGAGGGGACCTGGTGTGAAGGCTCCGAGAGGTACAGTGTGTGAGTGTGTGTGTGCACATGCGTGTGCGTGTCTGTCTGCCTCCCGTGCACTGATGAGGGTGGGGAGTGAGTGTGAGAGCTCTGAGCAGTGTGTGTGTGCACGTGTGCATGTGTGCGTGTCTGTCTGCCTCCCGTGCACTGATGAGGGTGGGGAGTGAGTGTGAGAGCTCAGAGCAGTGTGTGTGTGTGTGTGAGTGTGCATGTGTGAGTGTGTGCACATGGGTGTGCGTGTCTGTCTGCCTCCCGTGCACTGATGAGGGTGGGGAGTGAGTGTGAGAGCTCAGAGCAGTGTGTGTGTGTGTGTGAGTGTGTGCACGTGTGTGTGTGAGTGTGTGCACGTGTGCGTGTCTGTCTGCCTCCCGTGCTCTGATGAGGGTGGGGAGTGAGTGTGAGAGCTCAGAGCAGTGTGTGTGTGTGTGTGTGAGTGTGTGCACACACCCGCACGCAGGGACACGGTACACGGAGCACCAGAGGGTGGATGGCGGCAGCGTGCTCTTAATAAAAGGCAGTTTGTTTGTTTTTTAAAAGAAAAACTGGCCCGGCCCGTGTGGCTCAGTGGATAGAGCGTCAGCCTAGGAACCAAGAGGTCAGGGTTCGATTCCTGCTCAGGGCACATGCCCGGGTTGTGGGCTCCATCCCCAGTGGGAGGCGTGCAGGAGGCAGCGGGTCAGTGATTCTCTCTCATCATGGATGTTTCTCTCCTCTCTCTCTCTCTCCCTTCCTCTCTGAAATCAGTAAACATCTATTTTGAAAAAGAGACAAGACCACGGTCCTCGCGTCCTCGGAAAAGAGGGTGGGAGACCCCGTCTCACCTGGTTTGCAGCTGCCGGAGACCCGGCTCAGCAGCGCGTGCGCCTCGTCGTCCGGCCAGTCGCGGAGGACCCGGGAGAGGACGTAGAGGTCGGCCTCGGGGAGGCTGTCTCGGAAGAAGTCTCCTGGTTTCGAGACAAAAGGCAGAGGTCGTGGGGTCAGGGGCCCAGGCGCCACCCTGGGAATCGAAATGGAAAAGGGAGGCTGCTGTAGTGGGGTTTGCCCGCCCCTCCCCCTTCCCCCCCAAAAAAATGACGTGTCCTCGTCCTGACCCTGGAACCTGGGAGCAGAACCAGGGTCTTTGCAGACGGGACGGAGTGAAGGCTCGGAGACAGGTCGTCCTGGGTCAGGGGGCCCTCCCTCTGAGGACAGGGTCCTTGTCAGACACAGAAGAGGTCCTGGCTGGTGTGCTCAGTGGTTAGAGCGTCGGCCTGCGGACTGTAGGGTCCCGGGTTCGATTCCCGGTCAAGGGCACAGGCCCGGGTTGTGGGCTCGATCCCCAGTAGGGGGCGTGCAGGAGGCAGCCAATCCAGTGATTCTCTCTCATCATGGATGTTTCTCTCTCTCCTTCTCCCTTGCACTCTGAAATCAATAAAAAAATATATTTAAAAAAATAAAAATACAAAAAAGAAGAGATGGAAGAGGAGACACAGAGGAGAAGCCGCGTGGAGACGGAGGCAGAGACGGGAGGGAGGGAGGCGGCCACCAGCCCGGGGACGCCTGGAGCCCCGGGCGCTGGGAGAGGCAGGGGGGACCCTCCCTGGACGCTCTGGAGGGAGCGGGGCCCTGGGACCCCTGGATCTCACACGCCAGGTCTCCAGGGCGGAGAGAGGACGAATTTCTGTGGGTTTAAGGCGTCTGGTTTGCGTGGTGTTACATTGAAACCCTATTTGAAAAAGTTACTCGGTTGCCATGGCGTTAGCAAGTGTTACATTGTCGCCATGCGGTTTGCTCGGTGTTACACTGTCGCCATGCGGTGGGGCCAGGATGGCTGTCGGCACAGAACAGAACTGTTTTCCTTGTTATTATTCCCAAAACGATTCGGTGTGACAACTTCCCACAGCGTGACCCTGTGTCAGTGTCACAAGTAAAGCAGACGACGCCGAAACCGGTGTGGCTCGGTGGATAGAGCGTCGGCCTGCGTACTGAAGGGTCCCGGGTTCGATTCCCAGTCAAGGGCATGTACCTGGGTTGCAGGCACATCCCCAGTGGGGGGCGTGCAGGAGGCAGCTGGTGGATGTTTCTCTCTCATCGATGTTTCTAACTCTCTCTCCCTCTCCCTTCCTCTCTGTAAAAAAAAATCAATAAAATATATTTTTAAAAAAACAAGTGAAGCAGACGGATTTACCGTCCTCAGGAGGGCGTGGGCCGGTTAAACATGAGAACGTGAGGGCACTTGGCACGAGGGGCCGGAGCTCCGAGGGTTCTGGTACCTGAGGGCGTCCTGGAACCCCTCGCTCATGGACACGGAGGGACCGTGTACAGACGGAGGTGCACACGCCACATGCTCACAGAGACACAGGCAGCACGCACACTCACCTGCACACGCACACAGAGACACAGCTGTACACACAGAGGCATCACACACACAGACACACCTGCACACACAGAGACAGACCTACACACACCTACACACCTGCACACACACACCTGCACACAGAGTCACACCCACCTGCAGACACACAGACCAACTCACCTGCACAGACACACACACACACACACCTGCACGCACACACACACACACACAGACACGCTCAGTGCCGGCGGCCGGCCACGGGCTGACCCACGGACGTGAGGACGCGGGGCCCTTACCCGGCACGAAGCTGACCCGCGGGGACTGCGCTCGGTCCGGCTGAAAACCCGTCACGTCCTCGATGACCTCCGGGAGGTCGAACACCGTCACCTTCAGCCCCGGGTACGCCCGGGCGAGCTCGTGAGCGAGGACGCCCGTGCAGCCTGCGGGACGGACACGCACGCTCTGTCCCCGGACCGACCGGGCCGTCCGGGCCCTTAGGAATCCCACCAGGACGGGACTCCTAAGTCCGGGCTCTGCAAGACCCATTCTCTAAGCCCGTGGTCGGCAAACGGCGGCTCGCGAGCCACGTGCGGCTCTCTGGGCCCTGGAGGGTGGCTCTTCCACAAAACACCACGGCCCGGGCGAGTCTGTGTTCGCAGGGGGAAATCCTCAGGGCAGAGCTGGGCGGGGGGGGGAGGGCTGTCACCTTCCCTCCTCCTTTCTGCCGTGGGACGCAGACATGATGGCCGGTGCCACCGCAGCCGCTCTGGGCCACCAAACAGGGTGTGTGTGGAGGACGGGAGAAATGTAAGGTGGGGGGCGCTGGAGAGCTTGGTCCACAGTCTATGTGGTCAGTTTGGGTCAAATAAGCTCATAAAAATGCTCCCCCCCCAAAAAAAAAAAAAAAAAAAAAAGGAGCCCTGGCCGGTGTGGCTCAGTGGATAGAGCATCGGCTTGTGGACTGAAGGGTCCCGGGTTTGATTCTGGCCAAGGGCGCATGCCCGGGTTGCGGGCTCCATCCCCAGTGGGGGGGGGGGGGGGTGTGTGGGAGGCAGCCGATCCATGGTTCTCTCTCATCATGGATGTTTCTGTCTCTCCCTCTCTCTCCTTTCCTTCCTCTCTGAAATCAATAAAAATATATATATAAAACCCCACACTTTCTATGTCGTTTAAAAAAAAAAAAAAAAAAGAGCCCTAACCGGTGTGGCTCAGTGGATAGAGCGCCGGCCTGCGGACTGAGGGGTCCCGGGTTCGATTCCTGTCAAGGGCATGGACTTGGTTGCGGGCACATCCCCAGTGGGGGGCGTGCAGGAGGCAGCTGATGGATGTTTCTCTCTCATCATCGATGTTTCTAACTCTCTAGCCCTCTCCCTTCCTCTCTGTAAAAAATCAATAAAATATATATTTAAAAAGAGAGAGAGAGAAAATGTAAGGCGGCAGGCAGCTTAAGGGTCCTCTTAGGACCCCGATCCCATGACACCCCCCGCCCACAGGTCTCTTGTCCTCTGCCCTCTGCCCTCTGGCCTCTGCCCTGCGTCAGGTCGGGTCCAGGGTGCAGTGCAGGGCATGTGGGCCCTGCCAGGCCTGATCGGATGGGGACGAGGGCCCCATGATGCTGCCCCCGGATTGGCAGAAAGGACCAGAAAGGGCCCCTGACCTCTCGCACCCACCCCGGGCTAACTGGGTCCTCAGGGGGGTTTGGAGAGATCAGCCCGTTTTGGGAGTCTTACGGGCAGGTCCGGGGGCCGTGATTTAAGACGAGAGAGAAGCCCAGCCGGTCGACGTGGCTCTTAGGAACCAGGAGGTCAGGGTTCGATTCCCGGTCAAGGGCACAGGCCCGGGTTGTGGGCTCGATCCCCAGTCGGGGGCGTGCAGGAGGCCGCCGATCCATGATTCTCTCTCATCATGGATGTTTCTCTCTCTCCCTTCCTCTCCGAGATCAATAAAAACAGATTTAAAACAAACACGAAAGGAAAGAAAGAAAGGAAGCCCGGGGCGAGAGCCGCTGGCCGCGGGTCCGGGCCGGGCGCACGCACCTCCCAGGTCGCAGGCGGAGGTGAACCGGGACAGGTCAAAGGCCGTGGCCACGTGGCGGGCGGTCAGCTTGCCGAGGCTGTGCATGGCGCGCAGGAACTGCAGCTTCCGGTCCTGGCTCTGGTAGAAGCAGTCCTGGACCAGGAGGGGGGGGGGGGGGTCTCAGCCGGGGCCGTGCGGGGGGGGGGGGGGGGGCAAAGGGGGGTGTGGGAGTCGGCGTGGGCACAGGGGCGCGCAGAGCGGGGTGTGGGCGTGGGCGCACGGGCACAGGGGCGCACAGGCGGGCGGGAATGTGGGCCGGGGGCGCACAGGAGGGGGGATGGGCACGGGGGCGCACAGGAGGGGGATGGGCACGGGGGCGCACAGGAGGGGGATGGGCACGGGGGCGCACAGGAGGGGGGATGGGCACGGGGCGCACAGGAGGGGGATGGGCACGGGGGCGCACAGGAGGGGGATGGGCACGGGGGCGCACAGGAGGGGGGATGGGCACGGGGGCGCACAGGAGGGGGATGGGCACGGGGGCGCACAGGAGGGGGATGGGCACGGGGGCGCACAGGAGGGGGGGGGATGGGCCGGGGGCGCACAGGAGGGGGGATGGGCCGGGGGCGCACAGGAGGGGGGATGGGCACAGGGGCGCAGGGAAAACCTTGCGGGCGGAGCTGTGGGGCCGTCACCTTCCCTCCTCCTTTCTGCTGCGGGGACGCAGGCACCCCCACCCGGCCTGTCCCCATGTCCCCGGAACGGAGGAGGGAGGGGCTTGGGGGCTGGAGGGGTGGGGAGCTGGGCTGGGGCAGGGGGGGCTCAGCGTGGCTGTGGGGTCGGGGGTCCCATGGAGAGGGCAGTGCCCTTCAAATCTGCCTGGTAACGCCCCTGCGTGTCACCGCGGCCTGGGGCGGCGTGGGGGGGGGAGGGGGGGCGGGAACCAGGCTCTCTGCCCGGCCAGGATGGAGGGACGCCCCCCCCCCCCCACGACCCCACCACCTCGCCAGCACCTCTGGGGGCTCAGGGCCGCTTTGCGTTTTCATTCTCTGCCTCCCTCCCTCCCTCTGTCTGTCTGTCTGTGCCCCTGTCTCTCTCCCGTCCTCCTCTCCCCCCCTCGGGCCTCACAGGGATCCCTCTCTCTCTCTGTCTCTCTGTCTGTCCCTCTGTCTGTCCGCCTCTCTCTCCTCTCTCCCTGCCCCACAGGCGCCTTAACCACGCGCTCCATCACCTCCTTCCCGTGTGGCGCGCAGAACCGACTCGCCCACCACGTGCGCTCCGCCCTCCGCAAACCCCGCCGGGGAGCCCCCACCCCGAGCGCCCGTCCGTCCCAGCGGCCCCGCACCCCCCGCCCAGCCGGGACACACGGCCGGCTCGCACGTCAACCCCAAGCGAGTCTCTCTGGACAGAGGGGAGGGGATGGGGGGCCCGGGGGCCTGGACACTGGGGGCTCCCGGACAAGCGAACCGCTCCCCGGCCTGAGGAATTCTCGTTCCGGGGCCTGTGCACCCACACACGCCTGGAGCGGGCACCAGCCAGCACCCCGGGCCCCCCCGGGCCCCCCACTCTAGCCCTCGTGGCTGCACGGGCGGGGAGGGGAGGGGACGCGGGTACCTGGAACAGGCTGTCCACCGTGCGCCCCTGAGCCCCGGGGTGCGGGCCGGGCCCCGCGCGGACGGCGGCCTCCAGCTCCGTGAAGAAGGGCCACGTGTGCTCGTCGCTGTACACGATGAGGGGGTGCAGGGAGTACTCGCCGTCCGAGGGCAGGTACAGGCCGGCCAGCGCCGTGTTGCTGTACCCTGAGGGGACACGGGGTCCGGCTGCCTCTCCGGGCTGGGGACGGCCCCCCCTCTTTCTACTTCTCAGGCCCCATGCACAGCGCCCCCTTCCCTCCCCCTCAGAGACCCAGCTCAGAGCTCTGTCCGTCCAGCAGACACGTTTTCATCCTCCCACCCTCCCTCCACCCACCCACCCACCCATCTCATCTGTCATCTACCTACCCACCCACCCACCCATCTCATCTGTCATCTACCTACCCACCCACCCATCCATCTCATCTGTCATCTACTATTCACCCACCCACCTACTCATCCATCCACCCATCCACCCATCCATCCATCCATCCACCCACCCACCCATTCATCCATCTCATCTGTCATCTATCCACCCACCCACCCATTCATCCATCTCATCTGTCATCTATCCACCCACCCATTCACCCACCCATTTCTCATCTGTCATCCACTATCCATCCATCCATCCATCCATCCACCCACCCACCCATCCACCCATCCACCCATCCACCCACCCACCCACCCATCCATCTCATCTGTCATCTATCTACCCACCCATCCACCCACCCATTTCTCATGTCATCCACTATCCATCCATCCATCTCATCTGTCATCTACTATCCACCCACCCACCCACCCATCCATCCATCCATCCATCTCATCGGTCATCTACTATCCACCCACCCACCCACCCACCCATCCATCCATCCATCTCATCGGTCATCTACTATCCACCCACCCACCCACCCACCCACCCATCCATCCATCTCATCTGTCATCTACTATCCACCCACCCACCCACCCATCCACCCACCCACCCACCCATCCAACCACCCACCCACCCACCCATCCATCCATCCATCCACCCACCCATCCATCCATCCATTTATCTCATGTCATCTACTATCCACCCACACACCCGCCCATCCATCCATCCATCCATCCATCCATTAATTTAATTAATTTATCTTATCTGTCATCTACCAACCATCCATCCATCCATCCATCTCATCTGTCATCTACTATCCACCCACCCACCTACCCATCCATCCATCCATCCACCCACCCATCCATCCATCCATTTATCTCATGTCATCCATCCATCCATCCACCCATCCATCCACCCACCCACTCATCCACCCACCCACCCACCCATCCATCCATTTACCTCATGTCATCTACCATCCACCCACCCATCCACCCACCCACCCATCCATCCATCCATCCATCCACCCACCCATCCATCCATCCATCCACCCACCCACCCATCCACCCATCCACCCATCCATCCATTTACCTCATGTCATCTACCATCCACCCACCCATTCAACCACCCTTTTAAATCACCTGTCATCTACTATCTATCCATCCATCTACCCATCTATCCATCCATCTACACATTCCACTATCCATCCAACCATCCATCCATCCATCCAGGCATCCACCCACCTATTTATCCATTTTTCCATCCATTAGCCATATCTTCTGTCACCTATGTATGTATCATCTATCTGTCTACTTTTATCATCTACGTGTCATCTCTATGTATCATCTCTCTGTTATCAATATCTATTTCTTATCTATTTCTTATCTATCTATCTATCTATCTGTCATTTATCTGTCATCGATCCACCCCTCCATGTCATCTGCCTGTCTATCTAAATAAATAAATGTCCATGTTGTGCACACACATATGTCCTATTGGTTCTGTTTCTCTGGAGAACCCTGACTGATACAGCCCCTGTGAGACCAGGGCCCATAAGAAGTCATTCTTCTAACACACGTGTGTGCATGGAAACACACACACACACACACACACACACACACACACACACACACCTGCTTCCTGCCTTCCATCCACCCCTTGTATCTCACCCGCCAGGAGACGGCCATGTTTCCGAGGGCAGGGGGAGAGCCGGTCGGGTCCTCCCTGCCTTGGCGGGGACGCCACCTTCCCGCAGCGACTGGCTCCCGCCTCCCGAGATTCTCTCTCGGCAGAACACCCCCCAGTCCCCTCACCTCTCTCCGTCTTCTCCAGCAACCCCAGGGCCGCACACGCGTCCAGCAGCCGTGCAGTCCCGCACTCAGAGGCGTCGATTTTCTGGGCGATCTCCGCGGCGCTCAGGGGGGCGTCGTCTTGCAACAAATCAAACACCTTCATCTTGCAAGCAGTGAACAGGGCCTGTCCGTGGGAAACGGGGGGGGTGGGGGGGGGCAGTCGGACCTGGTGTGTGACCTCCCGGGTGTTTCCCTTCCACAGACTCCGAAGGGGGAGGTCAAAGCTATCAAGGTTAGGAAGTCATCAATCCACCCAGTATTCCTACCTATTACCTACCTACCTACCCCTCCATCTACACCTTTACTTATCCATCCATCCCCATCTACCTATCTGTCTGTCCATCCACCTATCTATCCATCCATCCATCCACCTATCCACCCTCCATCCACCTATCTATCCATCCATCCATCCATCTACACCTTTACTTATCCATCCATCCCCCATCTACCTATCTATCTGTCCATCTACCTATTTATCCATCTATCCATCCATCCAACCACCTATCCACCCTCCATCCACCTATCTATCCATCCACCTATCCATCCTTCTACACCTTTACTTATCCATCCATCTGTCCATCCACCTATTTATCCATCCATCCATCCATCCATCCACCTATCCACCCTCCATCCACCTTTCTATCCATCCATCCATCTACACCTTTACTTATCCATCCATCCCCCATCTACCTATCTATCTGTCCATCTACCTATTTATCCATCTATCCATCCATCCAACCACCATCCATCCACCCACCTATCCACCCTCCATCCATCCATCCATCCATCTACACCTTTACTTATCCATCCATCCTCCATCTACCTACCTATCCGTCCATCCATCCATCCATCCATCCATATATTTATCCATCCATCCATCCATCTACACCTTTACTTATCCATCCATCCTCCATCTACCTATCTGTCCATCCATCCCTCCCTCCATCCATCCATCTACACCTTTAATTATCCATCCATCTACCTATCTATCCATCTACACCTTTAATTATCCATCCATCTACCTATCCATCCATCTACACCTTTAATTATCCATCCATCTACCTATCTATCCATCTACCTATCCATCCATCCATCCATGCATCCATCCACCCACCTACTATCCATCCATCCTCCATCCACCTATTTATACATCTACACCTTTAATTATCCATCCATCCATCCATCTACATACCCATCCATCCTTCCATCCATGCACACCTTTAATTATCCTCCATCCATCGATCCTCCATCGATCCATCCATCCATCTACCCATCCATCCGTCCATCCATTTACACCTTTAATTATCCATCCATCCAACCTTCCATTTATCTAATCTGTAATCTACTATCTATCCATCCATCCATCCATCCACCCACCCACCATTTCTACCTACCTACCCATCCATCTCCCTATCTGTCTACACCTTCAACTATCCATCCAATCAGAAAAGAAAGCGTTTAGGCTACAGCTGGTACAAGGTTTGCTCAAGATTAGAGCAAATGAGTGAGCCCGGCTGGTGTGGCTCAGTGATTGAGCATCAACCTATGAACCAAGAGGTCACAGTTTAATTCCATGCCCTGGAGTTGTGGGCTCCATCCCCAGTAGGGGGCGTGCAGGAGGCAGCCGATCCATGCTTCTCTCTCCTCATGGATGTTTCTCTCTCTCTCCCTTCCTCTCCTAAATCAATCAATAATAAAAACATATTTAAAAAGAAAAGAAACGGGGTCTTTGCAGACGGGATAAAGTGAAGACTTGGAGACAAGGTCGTCCTGGGTCAGGGGGCCCTCCCTCCAAGGACGGGGTCCTTGTCAGACACAGACGAGGAGACGCAGACACAGAGGAGCAGCCGCGTGGAGACGGAGGCAGAGGCGGGAGGGACTCGGCCCGGAAACCCTGGAGCCCCAGGCGCTGGGAGAGGCAGGGGGGACCCTCTGGAGGGAGCGTGGCCCCAGGGACTCCCGATCTCCAGGATCGACAGGAGGACTCTCTGCTGTGAAGCCGCCATTGTGAGGTCCTCCGTCACGGCCGCCCCGGGGGGGGGGGGGGGGGGGGGCCCGTGGAGGTACCTTGGACGCCTTGAAGCCGTCCACGAGTTCCAGGAGGGGCGTCGGGGGCAGGCTGTCCACCGTCCGGCTGGGACCCGAGCTCCTCCGGCCCAGAGCCTGAGGCCGGTCGCCGCGCACCCGGGCCCCACCCCGGCCGGGGCCCTCCACGTCGAGGAGGCCGCTGAGGTTCTCGTGGGCGTCCACGGCGGGGAGGGAGTCCTGCTGGGCCGGCGGCAGGTCCTCGGGGTGCCACGTGAGGTACAGCTCGGCCAGCTTCTTGCAGAAGTGGTTCAGGGGGAAGCCCACGACGTTGAGGAAGTCTCCGTGGACGTATTCAACCAGCATCCCGCCCAGGGCCTGGATCCCGTAGCCGCCGGCCTTGTCCCTGAGGGGGGGGGCGGTGGGGGGAGAGGGTAAGACACAGGGCAGGAGCCCGGCCCGCTGGCGTGGCTCAGTGGTTGAGCATCGACCTGGGAACCAGGAGGTCAGGGTTCGATTCCCGGTCAAGGGCACAGGCCCAGGTTGCGGGCTCAATCCCCAGTACGGGGGCGTGCAGGAGGCAGCCGGTCCATGGTTCTCTCTCCTCATGGAAATTTCTCTCTCTCTCTCTCCCTCTCCCTTCCTCTCTGACATCAATAAAAATACACTGAGTGGCCAGATGATGATGATCTCTGAACGCATAATAATCTGGCCACTCAGTGTGTGTATGTATATATTAGAGGCCCGGTGCATGAATCCGTGCATGGGTGGGGTCCGGCCAGCCTGGCCAGGGGGAGGGGACGAGGGCGGTTGGCCGGCCTGCCTGCTGGTCGAACTCCCTGTCGAGGGGACCATTTGCATATTAGCCTTTTATTCTATAGGATGGACACGGAGTGGCCAGATGATTATGTGTTCGGAGATCATCATAATCTGGCCACTCAGTGTATATTAAAAAAAACAAAACACATATTTAAAAAAATACATTTAAAAACATAAACCCAGCCCTAGCCAGTTTGGCTCAGTGGACAGAGTGTCGGCCTGCGGACTGAAGGGTCCCGGGTTCGATTCCCGGTCAAGGGCACATGCCTGGGTTGCTGGGCTTGATCCCCAGTAGGTGGCGTGCAGGAGGCAGCCGATCAGTGATTCTCTCTCATCATGGATGTTTCTATCTCCCTCTCCCTTCCTCTCTGAAATCAATAAAAAAATATTTAAAAAAAAATATATATATATTTTAAATATATTTTACTGATTTTTACAGAGAGGAAGGGAGAGGGAGAAAGAGCTAGAAACATCGATGAGAGAGAAACATCCATCAGCCGCCTCCTGCACGCTCCCTGCTGGGGATGTGCCCGCAACCAAGGTCCATGCCCTTGACCGGGAATCGAACCCGGGACCCTTCAGTCCGCAGGCCGACGCTCTACCCACTGAGCAACACCGGCCTCGGCCCAAAACGTATTTTTAAAACTGTGTTTAAAAACCTAAATCCAAGAAGAGAAGAGGCCGGGGGGTGTGGGCTCTGTCCCTGAGCCTGAGCCGTGGGGATCGAGCCTGCAACCCAGGCCTGTGCCCTTGACCTGAATCGGACCCCCCCCCCCCCCCCGCCAGGCCCCGACGCCCCAACTCAGCCGCTCACATGGGCTCCCCGCTGTGGATGTATTCCCACAGCAGCTCCTCCGACAGCTGCGAGAACTTGACCAGCGTCTCCTCGTAGAACTCCGAGATCTCCATGTCCAGCCGGCTGTCTGCGGGGACGAGAGGCCCACCATCGGGACACGCGTCGCCTCCGTGTCCCCGAGTTCCCGTCGCCGCCTCTCGGGGGGGACGTCGCCCCAGCGGTCGTGCAGTTCGGACGCGGATCACGAAGGTGGAGGGAAAGGTTCGGTGCAGACGAGGGAAAGATCGAAAGAAAATGAGAGGAAACAGCCCGGCCGGCGTGGCTCAGTGGTTGAGCGTCGACCTAGGAACCAGGTCCCGGGTTCGATTCCCGGTCAAGGGCACAGGCCCGGGTTGCGGGCTCCATCCCCAGTAGGGGGCGTGCAGGAGGCAGCCGGTCCATGATCCTCTCTCTCATCGTGGATGTTTCTATCTCTCTCTCCCTTGCTCTCTGAGTTCAATAAAAAATATTTAAAAATAGCCCTAACCGGTGCGGCTCAGTGGATAGAGCGTCGGCCTGCGGACGGAAGGGTCCCGGGTTCGATTCCGGTCAAGGGCATGTGACCTTGGTTGCGGGCACATCCCCAGTGGGGGGCGTGCAGGATGCAGCTGATGGATGTTTCTCTCTCATCGATGTTTCTAACTCTCTCTCCCTCTCCCTTCCTCTCTGTAAAAATCAGTAAAATATATTTTAAAAAAAAAGCCACAGACGAGGAGACGCGGGCACAGAGGAGAAGCCACAGGGAGACGGATGGAGGCAGAGACAGAGACGGGAGGGAGGGAGGGAGGGAGGGAGGGAGGGAGGGAGGCGGCCACCTCCCAAGGGACGCCAGGAGCCCTAGGCGCTGGGAGAGGCAGGAAGTCTGAGATCCAGGGGTCCCGGGGCCGTGGTGGGGGGACTCTTGCCAGAGCTGCCCCCCTGGGCCCTGGTCACCGGGGGACCCCAGGCCCCGCCGTGAGCCTGGGGGTGGGGGAGGGGAGGGGAGCGGGTACCTTGGCAGGAGCAGCGGATGATGGTGACGCCTGTGAACACGCTGTGTTCCTTCCCGTTCAGCCTGCAAGACATGACCGTGCGGATCAGTGGGCGGAGCGCCGGCCCTCGGACCGAAAGGGTCCCGGGTTCGATTCCGGTCAAGGGCATGTACCTGGGTTGCGGGCACATCCCCAGGTGGGGGGCGTGCAGGAGGCAGCTGATCGATGTCTTTCTCTCATCATCGATGTTTCTAGCTCTCTCTCCCTCTCCCTTCCTCTCTGTAAAAAAAAATCAATAAAATATATTTAAAAAAACAAAAAACAGAGCATGTACCCGGGGTGGTAGGCTGGATCCCTGGGTCTCAGGCCGGGCGCGTGCAGGAGGCAGCCAATAGATGTGTCTCTCTCACATCAATGCTTCTCTCTATCCCCCTCCCTTCAACTCTCTCTCTCTAAAAAAAAAAAAAAATCAAGCTGGTGTGGCTCAGTGGATAGAGCATCGGCCTGCGGACTGAAGGGTCCCGGGTTCGATTCCCAGTCAAGGGCACATGCCCAGGTTGTGGGCTCGATCCCCAATAGGGGGCGTGCAGGAGGCAGCCGATCATGATTCTCTCTCCTCATGGATGTTTCTCTCCCTCTCTCTCTTTTTCTCCAAAATCAATATAAAAAAAAATAAAAATAAAAAAAGAGAGAGAGGTGGAAGGGGCTGCAGGTGTGGGCTGATCGGTCTTCGAGCGGGAGGGACAACCGTGGGGTGTCGCTTACAGGACTCAGTGGCCAGTTAGCGAGGAGCACGGGGACCCCAACATCAGGGGATGTGGTGGCCATGCAGGGAGGACCCAGACGGGGCAGCCACAGCTGGCTACTTCCTTTTTTTTTTAAAAATATATTTTTTTTAATGATTTCAAAGAAGAGGGAGAGATAGAAACATCCATGATGAGAGAGAATCATGGATCGGCTGCCTCCTGCACGCCCCCCACTGGGGATGGAGCCCGCAACCCAGGCATGTGCCCTTGACCGGGAATCGAACCCGGGACCCTTCAGTCCGCAGGCCGACGCTCTATCCACTGAGCCACACCAGCCAGGGCTCATCATTCATGTTTCTATCTCTCTTTTTTTTATTGAAATCAATAAAAATAGTAAAGAGGAAAAAAAATATTTCAGAATATAATAGAAGTAATCCTGTTATTTGCAGATTTTTAATACTTCTTATAACTTTTGTGATATTATACTAAGTTAGTACAGTTTTGGTAATAGTATTATATTTAAAATCTTTTTTTCTTGAAATATTAATGTTAATTGCATTAACATTATTATACTTAAAATCTTTTTTTCTCAAAATATTAATTTTTATTGCATGTAATATTATAATTAAAATCGTTTTTTTCTTGAAATAGTTTACTGCATTAATATTTATACTTAAAATGGTTTTTCATAAAATATTAATGCTTATTGCACGTAGCATTATTATACCTAAAACCGTTTTTCTTGAAATATTAATGTTTATTGCATTGACATTATTAGACTTAAAACCGTTTTTCTTGAAATATTAATGTTTATTGCATTAACATTATTAGACTTAAAACCGTTTTTCTTGAAATATTAATGTTTATTGCATTAACATTATTAGACTTAAAACCGTTTTTCTTGAAATATTAATGTTTATTGCATGGAAAAAAAAAATAAGCCCTAGCTGGTGTGGCTCAGTGGATAGAGCGTTTATTGCATTAACATTATTAGACTTAAAATCATTTTCCTTGAAATATTAATGTTTATTGCATGGAAAAAAAAAATAAGCCCTAGCTGGTGTGGCTCAGTGGATAGAGCGTCGGCCTGCGGACTGAAGGGTCCCGGGTTCGATTCCCGGTCAAGGGCACATGCCCGTGTTGCGGGCTCCATCCCCAGTAGGGGGCGTGCAGGAGGCAGCTGATCCATGATTCTCTCTCCTCGTTGATGTTTCTCTCTCTCTCTCCCTCTCTGAAATCAATAAACATATATTTAAAACCAAAATGAAGTTTAAAAAAAATAATAAAAATGGTAAAAGAGATTAAAAAAAAGAGAGAGAGAGAGAGAGAGGTGCAGGGGGACATGGGTGTGGGGTCACTGGTCCCCGTTAGCAGGGAGCACATGGACCCCAGCATCAGCAGGGTGGGGGGCCGTGCAAGAGGGACCCAGATTGGGGGGGAGAGAGGGGGCGCCCTGAGCTGGCTATTTCTTTTCTTTTCTTTTTAAATATATTTTATTGATGTTTTACATGGAGGAGGGAGAGGGATAGAGAGTTAGAAACATCGATGATGAGAGAGAAACATCCATCAGCTGCCTCCTGCACGCCCCCTACTGGCGATGTGCCCGCAACCAAGGTACATGCCCTTGACCGGGAATCGAACCCGGGACCCTTCAGTCCACAGGCCGACGCTCTATCCACTGAGCCACACTGGCTGGGGCCGGAGCTGGCTGTTTCTGAGCCTCCGTCTATTTGCTCTCCTGGGATCCGAGCTGGGCTGTGGAAGCCGGTCAGGGGGAGGCGGCACGGGGAGGGAGGGTGGAAGGAGGGACCGGAGGTCAAGGTCAGGGACAAGGGACCCCGGCTCCAGCCCCATGTGCGTGGAAGGAACACAGCTCAGCTCACGGGCGCTGGGTCCACCCTCCGGCCAACCCCGCGAGGACCCCCCAGCCCCTCCCCGCCTCCCTGGCTGCGTGGGATGCGGCTGGTCCCCGGGAGGCGGTTGCCATGGCGCCCACCTGGACAGCATGCGGTAGGCGTCCTGCTTGTCCACCGGCTTCTCCAGGATCAGCCCCTGCAGCGTCTGCAGGAGAAACCGGGTCAGACGGGCGTGTCCTCCCCCTCCCCTTCCCTCCCCCCACCCCCTCCCCCACTCCCCAGCCGGGCCCCTCGATACACTTTTCTTTTAAGATTCAAGGTGGCCCTAACCAGTTTGGCTCAGTGGATAGAGCATCGGCCTGCGGACTGAAGGGTCCCGGGTTCGAGTCCAGTCAAGGGCACAGGCCCGGGTTGTGGGCTCTATCCCCAGTAGGGGGGCGTGCAGGAGGCAGCCGATGGATGTTTCTCTCTCATCGATGTTTCTAACTCTCTCTCCCTCTCTCTTCCTCTCTGTAAAAAAAAAAAATCAATAAAATATATTAAAAAAAAAAAAATTCAAGGTGGCTCAGTGGTTGAGTGTCGACCTGTGAACCAGGAGGTCCCGGGTTCGATTCCCGGTCAAGGGCACAGGCCCGGGTTGCAGGCTCCATCCCTGGCAGGGAAGCAACCAATGGATGTTTCTCTCTTCTGCCTTTTCTCCCCACTCTCCCTGAAAACCAACGGAGCCCCGGCCGGTGTGGCTCAGTGGGTAGAGCGTCGGCCCGCGGACCGAAGGGTCCCGGGTTCGATTCCCGGTCAAAGGGCACGTGCCTCAGTGGCAGGCTCCTCCCCGGCCTGGGCCCTGGTCGGGGCGCGTGCAGGAGGCAACCCATCGATGTGTTTCTCTCTCATCGATGTTTCTCTCTGTCTCTCCCTGTCTCTTCCTCTCTCTCTCTCTCTAAAAATCAATGGGGAAAAAATAAAATAAAATAATATAAAATTAAATAAATAAATAAAATAAAGTAAATAAAGTTAAATAAAATAAAGTTAAATAAAATATAATTAATTAAATAAATTAAATAAAATAAAAATCAACGGGAAAATATGCCCGGGTGAGGATTAACAAAAAAAATAAATAAAATAAAATTCAAGGTGAGCCCGGCCGAGGTGGCTCAGTGGTTGAGCATCAACCTATGAACCAGGAGGTCACGGGTTCGATTCCCGGTCAAGGGCACCTGCCCGGGGTTGTGGGCTCGATCCCCAGTGGGGGGCGTGCAGGAGGCAGCCGACCCATGATTCTCTCTCCTCATGGATGTTTCTCTCTCTCTCTCTCTTCCTTTCCCTGCCACTCGGTCTAAAAAATATCCTTGGGTGAGGATTAACAAAAAAAAAAAAAGAGGGAAATTTGGGCACCGGCTCCCACTGAGGGAGAAGCCAGGTGAAGACGGAGCCGGAGATCGGGACGGTGTGACGGGGCCGGGGCCGGGGCCGGGAGGAGGGCCGGGGACAGGTGCCCCTGAGGGCCGCCCACGCCCGCCAGGGTGACCCGGGACGTCAGCACCCACGGAGGGCGGCCGGGAATGGGACTCACCACGATGGTGTCGGCTCCGATGACGATGTCGGGGGCCCGGAGGTCTTTCTGCAGAAGAAACACAAATTTAATTTTACGTTTATTATTTTTTATTCCTCCCCCGAGGATATCCGTCCACTGATTTTTGGAAACAGAGTGGGAGAGAGAGGGAGAGCCAGAGAGAAACATCGATGTGAGAGACACCCATCCATCGATGGGTGGCCTCCTGCACGCGCCCCCAACCAGGGCTCAGGCCGGGGAGGAGCCCACAACCCGGGCATGTGCCCTTCACCGGAATCGAACCCAGGACCCTTCAGTCCGCAGGCCCACGCTCTATCCACTGAGCCCCACCAGCCAGGGCAGGGCCATTAATTCTTTATTGAAAGTGATACTATTATATTAACTGTAATATCATATTATGTGGTAACGCATGGACAACTTATATTCATCCTTTATCATAAATGATACTGTGAGTTACGACAGTATGTTATACGGTAACAAAGTAACAGACAAGCTAGCGCAACCCTTTGTTATAAATGCTACTGTCGTCTTAATTACAATACTGACCCTAGTAGCTTATTATCTAGTAACAACCTAATAGGCTGTATTATCTCCTTATTAGATAGGATAGCGTGACGTTAATTATAACAGCTTAGTGCAAAGTAGCAAAAGCACCGATAAGCCCTAAAACGTAAGTGTTACGGGAACGTAGGAGTTTCCTACACGGCAACACTTAGCAATAAATAAACTGCATTAATGGCACACGAGCGGGCATCTATTTTTATTTTATTTTTTAAATATGTTTTTATTGATTGTAGAGATAGAGGAGATGAGGGAGAGAGAGAGAGAGAGAGAGAGAGAGAGAGAGAAATATCAATGATTGGGCCCGAGCCGGTGTGGCTCCGTGGATAGAGCATCAGCCTGCGGACTGAAGGGTCCCGGGTTCGATTCCCGGTCAAGGGCACATGCCCGGGTTGTGGGCTCCATCCCCAGTCGGGGGCGTGCAGGAGGCAGCTGATCCATGATTCTCTCTCCTCATGGATGTTTCTCTCTCTCTCTCTCTCCCTCTTTCTTCCTCTCTGACATCAATAAAAATATATTAGCCCGGGCCAGTGTGGCTCAGTGGATAGAGCGTCAGCCTGCGGACCAAAGGGTCCCGGGTTCGATTCCCGGTCCAAGGGCCCGAGGCAATCAATCAATGTGTCTCTCTCACATCGATGTTTCTCTCCGTCTTTCCCTCTCTCTTCCAACCTCCCTAAAATCAACGGGAAAATATTCTCGGGTGAGGATGAACAAAATAAATGAATAAGTAAATAAATAAATAAAATACTATAAAAATAAAAACAAATTTAAAAAATATATATATTTAAAAAAATTAAAATAAGCCCTGGCCGGTGTGGCTCAGTGGATAGAGCGTCGGCCTTTGAATCAAAGGGTCCCGGGTTCGATTCCCGGTCAAGGGCACGTGCCCGGGTTGTGGGCTCGATCCCCAGTCGGGGGCGTGCAGGAGGCAGCCGATCCATCATTCTCTCTCATCATTGATGTCTCTATCTCTCTCTCCCGTCTCCCTTCCTCTCTGAAATCAATAAAAATATATTAAGAAATAAAAATAAAATAAAATGCCCCTAACCAAAATATCCTGTATAATAAAAGGCTAATATGCAAATGGTCCCCTTGGGAGTTCGACCTGGGAGACCAGAAGTTCGAATGCTCGCTATGACCACCAGGGGGCGGGGCGGAACATGGCGGGCGATCAGCAGCGGCACTGGGGCGCTGAGGGAGAGCGAGGGAAGGAGGCGGCGGGGAACCTGATTAGGCCTGATCACCGGCCAGGCCTAGGGACCCTACCCATGCACGAATTTCGTGCACCAGGCCTCTAGTTTAAATAATAACAACAAATAAGCCCTGACTGGTGTGGCTCAGCGGATAGAGCGTCGGCCTGCGGACGGAAGGGTCCCGGGTTCGATTCCCGGTCAAGGGCATGGACCTGGGTTGCGGGCACATCCCCAGTGGGGGGCGTGCAGGAGGCAGCTGGTCGATGTTTCTCTTTCATCATCGATGTTTCTAACTCTCACTCCCTCTCCCTTCCTCTCTGTAAAAAAATCAATAAAATATATTTAAAAAATAATAATAAGAAGAAATAAAATAGAGCCTGAATCCTCCTCCCCCCGCTCCCCCCCATAACCGGACACCCCGAGGCGGCCGACGCAGAGCCCGCTCTTGCCTGGTGCATCCTCTGGGCCACGTCCAGGGCCTTCTGCTTGGCCGTCTCCATGGCGTAGGCGTACGGGGTGGGGAACGCGGCTTTGTTCAGCTGCTCCTTAAACCGGGAGGGCACCACCTCGAACCTCAGACCCTGCAAGCAGAGAAGAGCGGGTATGGGTGTGGCTCAGTGGATAGAGCGTCGGCCTGCGGACTGAAGGGTCCCGGGTTCGATTCTGATCAAGGGCACATGCCTGGGTTGCAGGCACATCCCCAGTGGGGCGTGTGCAGGAGGCAGCTGATGGATGTTTCTCTCTCATCGATGTTTCTAACTCTCTCTCCCTCTCCCTTCCTCTCTGTAAAAAATCAATAAAATATATTATAAAAAAAACTCAAGCCCTAACTGGTGTGGCTCAGTGGATAGAGCATCGGCCTGTGGACAGAAGGGTCCCGGGTTCGATTCTGATCAAGGGCACATGCCTGGGTTGCGGGCACATCCCGAGTGGGGGGCGTGCAGGAGGCAGCCGATCAATGTTTCTCTCTCATCATGGATGTTTCTATCTTCCTCTCTCTCTCCCTTCCTCTCTGAAATCAATAAAAAAATGTTTATAAATAAATAAATAAAAATAAAAAAAAACACACATATTTAAAAAAATATGTTTAAAAACATAAACCCAGCCCTAACCGGCGTGGCTCAGTGGGCAGAGCGTCGGCCTTCGGACGGAAGGGTCCCGGGTTCGATTCCGGTCAAGGGCATGGACCTTGGTTGCGGGCACATCCCCAGTGGGGAGTGTGCAGGAGGCAGCTGATCGATGTTTCTCTCTCATCGATGTTTCTGACTCTCTCTCCCTCTCTCTTCCTCTCTGTAAAAAATCAATAAAATATATTTAAAAAAAAAAATCAATAAAATATATTTTAAAAAATAAAAAGGGGACATGGGGGGCAGGGGGGTTTGAGGAATGCAAGGGCGAGGGGACAGAGGGGAAGGGTCCCCGTACCTGTGGCCGTTCCCATGCCCGGTCCCCCTTCCTCGTCACTGAACTTGCACCCACGGCCACTCCGGGCCGGGCTGGGCCACTGACCTGGACGGGAGACCTCTGCCCGGTCAGTCACACAGAAGCCACGGGGGTGGCATTGACGCAGTTGCTGCTCGCCCTGGTGATCGGGGGTCAAAGGGCTCCCCGAGAGTCCCCAAGGACGGGGCCTCACCCCCACAGGGGCCAAGAGACTGGAAATACTCTTCCCAAAAGAAATAAAATGAGATCAAATAAAATGAGATAAAAAAATTAAAAATAAGATAAAAAAATAAAATAAATAAAATGAGATAAAATAAGAAAATAAAAAAATAAGATAAAATAAAATAATGATATAATAAAATAAATAAAATGAGATCAAATAAAATAAGGTAAAGTAAAATAATAAGTTAAAATAACAACAAAATAAATAAAATAAGTAAAATGAGATAAAATAAAATGCAAAAATAAAGTAAGATAAAATAAAGTAATAACATAAATAAAGTGAGATAAGATAAAAGAAAATAATCAAATAAATAAAATACAACAAAAAAAGCTGTATGAGCCCTCACCAGTGTGGCTCATAGATAGAGCATCGGCCTGTGGACTGAAGGGTCCCGGGTTCGATTCCCGGTCAAGGGCACATGCCCGGGTTGCAGGCTGGATCCCCCAGTAGGGGGCGTGCAGGAGGCAGCCGGTCCGTGATTCTCTCTCCTCATGGATGTTTCTATCTTCCTCTCCCTCTCCCTTCCCCTCTGAAATCAATAAAATAAATAAAATAAAAAATTTAAAAGCAATAATATAAGATAAAATAAAAACAATAAATTAAAATAATAAAATAAGAGGTCCATGGGGGGAATGGGGGACATATGTAATACGTTCAACAATAAAGATTAACTTAGAAAAATAAAATAAATAAATAAAATTAAATTTTTCAAAAAGCTGTGTGCAGGGAAAATGTCTTTTATTTTTTTAAAAAAAATGTATTTTTATTGATTTCAGAGAGGAAGGGAGAGGGAGAGAGAGAAACATCCATGAGGAGAGAGAATCATGGACTGGCTGCCTCCTGCACGCCCCCGACTGGAGATCTGGCCTGCAACCCATATGTCTTTTCTATTAATTTTTAAAATATATTTCATTGATTTTTTTACAGAGAGGAGAGAGGGAGAGAGAGAAACATCGATGAGAGAGAAACATCCATCAGCTGCCTCCTGCACGCCCCCCACTGGGGATGTGCCCGCAACCAAGGTCCATGCCCTTGACCGGAATCGAACCCGGGACCCTTCAGTCTGCAGGCCGACACGCTCCATCCACTGAGCCACACCAGCCAGGGCCGTGTCTTTTTTTCAATGTTGCCCCCGAACAAGGCGGTCCCTGCAGGCGGCAGGCCCTGTAGGGGGCAGGGACCGTGGCCTTTGACCCCAGAGGGTAAATAAACTCGCCGTCCCCCTGGCTGAGCACCTGCCTGGATTCATGCCTCCAGCTCCCTCGCCAGCTGCAGGTGGAGCGGGCACTGGCTCACCGCCCCGCTTGGCCAAATAAAATAAGATAAAATAAAAGAAATAAAATGAGACCAAATAAAATAAGATAAAAAATAAAATAAAATAAATGAGATTAAAAAAATAAGATAAAGTAAAATAAAGTAATAAAATAAAATAAAGTAATAAAATAAAAAAATAAAATAAAATAAAATAATAAATAAATAAAATAAAATAAAATAAAACAGCTGTGTGAGCCCTGGCCAGTGTGGCTCAGTGGATAGAGCCGGTGCTGGGCCAGCCGACCACCAGGCCTGGCCCGGGACCATGGAGTCCCCTGCACCCCCAAACCCCCCACAGACCCGGACCCCCGAGGCCAGCACTGGCCTGCACCCCCGGTCACTGCAGCCCTGGTCTCGGGGACTCAGCGTGAAGACAGGCCCTCACCCCCCGTCCAGGACACCTCCACCCGCCAGCCCCCACCCCGTCACCAGGCCGAGACCTTGGCCCTGTTTCCGTCAACCGGCTTCGGGGACACGGGACCCCCCTCCTGGGCACGGGGTCCTCTGGTCACTGAGACCCCTGGTCATGGGGTTCCCTGGTCACTGGGCCCCCTGCTAATGGGGTCCCCTGGTCCCTGGGTCCTCTGGTGACTGTGTCCCCTGGTCATGGGGTCCCCTGGTCACTGGGCCCCCTGGTAATGGGGTCCCCTGGTCCCTGGGTCCTCTGGTGACTGTGTCCCCTGGTCATGGGGTCCCCTGGTCACTGGGCCCCCTGGTCATGGGGTCCTCTGGTCACTGAGCCCCCTGGTCATGGGGTCCCCTGGTCACTGGGCCCCCTGCTCATGGGGTCCCCCGGTCATGGGGTCCCCTGATACCTGGGTCCCCCGGTCACTGGGTCCCCTGGTCCCTGGGTCCCCTGGTCACTGGGCCCCCTGCTAATGGGGTCCCCTGGTCATGGGGTCCCCTGGTCTCTGGGCCCCCTGGTCACTGAGACCCCTGGTCATGGGGTTCCCTAGTCACTGGGTCCCCTGCTAATGGGGTCCCCTGGTCACTGGGTCCCCTGGTCACTGAGACCCCTGGTCATTGGGCCCCCTGGTCACTGAGACCCCTGGTCATGGGGTTCCCTAGTCACTGGGTCCCCTGCTAATGGGGTCCCCTGGTCACTGGTCCCCTGGTCACGGGATCCCCTGGTCACGGGGTCCCCTGGTCACTGGACCCCCTGCTAATGGGGTCCCCTGGTCACTGGGCCCCCTGGTCACGGGGTCCCCTGGTCACTGGGCCCCCTGGTCACGAGGTCCCCTGGTCACTGGGCCCCCTGCTAATGGGGTCCCCTGGTCATGGGGTCCCCTGGTCTCTGGGCCCCCTGGTCACTGAGACCCCTGGTCATGGGGTTCCCTAGTCACTGGGTCCCCTGCTAATGGGGTCCCCTGGTCACGGGGTCCCCTGGTCACTGGGTCCCCTGGTCACTGGTCCCCTGGTCACGGGGTCCCCTGGTCACTGGTCCCCTGGTCACGGGGTCCCCTGGTCACTGGTCCCCTGGTCCCTGGGCCCCCTGGTCACGGGGTCCCCTGGTCACTGGACCCCCTGCTAATGGGGTCCCCTGGTCACTGGGCCCCCTGGTCCCTGGGCCCCCTGGTCACGGGGTTCCCTGGTCACTGGTCCCCTTGTCACTGGTCCCCTGGTCACGGGGTCCCCTGGTCACTGGTCCCCTGGTCACTGGGCCCCCTGCTAATGGGGTCCCCTGGTCACTGGGTCCCCTGGACACTGAGACCCCTGGTCACGGGGTCCCCTGGTCACTGGTCCCCTGGTCACGGGGTCCCCTGGTCACTGAGACCCCTGGTCATGGGGTCCCCTGGTCATGGGGTCCCCTGGTCACGGGGTCCCCTGGTCCCTGGTCCCCTGGTCACTGGGTCCCCTGGTAACGGGGTCCCCTGGTCACGGGGTCCCCTGGTCCCTGGGGCCCCTGGTCACTGGGTCCCCTGCTAATGGGGTCCCCTGGTCACGGGGTCCCCTGGTCACTGGGTCCCCTGGTCACTGGGTCCCCTGGTCACTGAGACCCCTGGTC
Organism: Eptesicus fuscus; assembly: GCF_027574615.1. Lineage (NCBI taxonomy): Eukaryota > Metazoa > Chordata > Mammalia > Chiroptera > Vespertilionidae > Eptesicus > Eptesicus fuscus. The sequence goes on from NC_072473.1 coordinate 592,073, forward strand.
ACGGGGTCCCCTGGTCACTGAGACCCCTGGTCATGGGGTCCCCTGGTCACTGGGTCCCCTGGTCACGGGGTCCCCTGGTCACGGGGTCCCCGACCACCAGGCTCCCGGTCACTAGGCCTCATCCGGGGCCCCACGGCCCCCAGCCCCGGCCGCAGCCCCCAGCCCGGGCCGTCCCCGCGCTCACCGCGTTGCTGAGGATCTCCTGGCGGCGCGGGGAGGCGCTGGCCAGCACCACGCGCTTGTGCCGCAGCTTCCGGATCACCGGGTAGAGGACCATGGCGCCCGGACCCCCGCGCCCCGAGCCCGGCCCTTCCCGCGGCCCGACCGGCCCCGGCTCCGCAGCCCCGGACGCCACCGTCCCCCTCAGGACGCCGCCCGGGACGGCCAGCGCGCGGCGCTTTTAAGACGGCCCCGCCCACCTGGGGCACGTACGCCAGGCCCCGCCCCTACGCAACGCCGTTCTGGACGCGGCCCCGCCCACACCACCGAGGCCCCGCCCCTACGTAAACCGGCTCCGTGCCTGCCCCGAGGCGAGACGGCCCCGCCCACCTGAGGCACGTACGCCAGGCCCCGCCCCTACGTAGCCCAGCTCTGGACGCGGCCCCGCCCACACCACCGAGGCCCCGCCCCCAATGGACACAGCATCTGGGCAGGCCCCGCCCACCAGAGGCACGTAGACAAGGCCCCGCCCACATCCCCTCCCCACGTAAACCCCGCTCCGAACGCGGCCCCGCCCACACCGCCGGAACGCCTGGGGCACGACGTTTGAGCTAGCCCCGCCCACCGGAGGCACGTACACAAGGCCCCGCCCACACCCCGTCGCTCCGCAAACCTGGGCCCGAACGCGCCGAAGCCCCGCCCCTACAGGCCCCGCCCACCGCAGACAGACCAACAAGCCCCGCCCATGTCCGCCGGAACCACGCCCCCTGCTCCAAACAGGAACCTTCCTGGGCCCCGCCCCTAAAGAGGCCACGCCCCTCCTAAGCCCCGCCCACACCCTCCCGCATTAGCCCCACCCACCACCTCTTGCCCCGCCCCCGCGGGGCTGCTTGGACGGAAGCTGGACGCCCCCAATCTCCCCATCTTCACATCACGGGGTCCCTGTGGGCCATGGGTGGGGGCGCAGAGGTGTGGGGTCCTGCGGGCCCGATGGGGGCATGGAAATGGGGGGTCCCTTAGGGCTCGGTGGGGGCGCGGAGTAGGGGGTCCCCGCGGCGCGGTGGGAGCGCAGAGGTGGGGGGGTTCCTTAGGGCGCGGTGGGGGGAGCAGAGATGGCGGTCTTTGTGGTTCAGGGGAGGGTCCCCGCGGGCACGGTGGGGGCCTGGAAATGGGGGTGCCTGAGGGCGCGATGGAGGGCGTGGAGATGGGGGGCTCTGAGGGCCTGGAGACGGGGGGGGTCTTTGAGGGCTCAGTGGGCGCGGTAGGGGGCGTGGAGTTGGGGGTCCCTGAGGGCGCAGAGATGGGGGTTCTTGTGGCTCAGTGGAGGGTCCCGCGGGCACCGTGGGGGCGCGGAGATGGGGGTCCCTAAGAGCGCGGAGATGGGGGTCCCCCGTGGGCGCAGTGGGGCGCGGAGATGGGGGTCCCTGAGGGCGCGGTGGGGCGCAGAGATGGGGGGGTCCCGGATGGCGCGGTGGAGGCGTGCAGATGGGGGGATCCCTGAGAGCGCGGTGGGGCGCGGGGGTGGGCGCGGAGATGGGGGTCCCTAAGAGCGCGGAGATGGGGGTCCCCGTGGGCGCAGTGGGGCGTGGAGATGAGGGGTCCCTGAGGGCGCGGTGGGGCACGGAGATGGGGGTCCCTGAGGGCGCAGTGGGGCGCGGAGATGGGGGTCCCCGTGGGCGCGGTGAGGCGCGGAGATGGGGGTCCCTAAAAGCGCGGAGATGGGGGTCCCTGAGGGCGCGGTGGGGCGCGGAGATGGGGGTCCCCGTGGGCGCGGTGGGGCACGGAGATGGGGGTCCCTGAGGGCGCAGTGGGGCACAGAGATGGAGGGTCCCGGATGGCGTGGGGGTGGGGGCGGAGATGGGGGTCCCCGTGGGCGCGGTGGGGGTGTGGAAATGGGGGTCCCTGAGGGCGCGGAGATGGGGGTCCCCGTGGGCACGGTTGGGGCGCAGAGATGGGGGGTCCTGGATGGCGTGGGGGTGGGGGCGGAGATGGGGGTCCCCGTGGGCGCGGTGGGGGTGTGGAAATGGGGGTCCCTGAGGGCGCGGAGTAGGGGCCCCAGAGGGCGCGGTGGCGGGCGGGACATGGGAGGGAGCGTTCCTATAGGTGGGTGGATGGGGAGGTGATGGGGAGGGAGTCGGGCCCGAACGCACTGGTGACATCGGGGGCTGATCACTCCGTGGGGGTCGGAGTGGGGGGGCGAGGGGGGGGGGTGGGGGGGGGCGGGGGGCGGGGAGAGCGGGCTGCCGGGTGATTGGCAGGAGCTGCAGCCCTGGTTTCTGTCCACTAGATGGCAGCACCTTTCCGCCAAGGGTGACCGGGAAGAGTCTGCAGACGTTGCCACCTGTTCCTGGGACGGAACCACCTTCAGCTGAGAGCCTCGTTTATAGATAATCGATAGATGATGATATAGATAGATAGATAGATAGATAGATAGATAGATAGATAGATAGATAGGTAGATAGATATAGATAGATGATAGATGAGATAGATAGATGATAGATGGTAGATAGATATAGATAGATGAATAGATAGATAGATAATAGATATAGATAGATAGATGATAGAGAGGTAGATAGATAGATGATAGATAGATGATATAGATAGATGGATGGATAGATAGATGACAGATAGATATAGATAGATGATAGATAGATGACAGACAGATAGATAGATGATAGATAGATGATATAGACAGATAATTGATGATAGATACATAGATATAGATGATAGAGAGGTAGATAGATGATGTAGATAGATAGATGGATAGATATATAGATAGATGATAGATAGATAGATAGATAGATAGATAGATAGATAGATAGATGAGAGATAGAGATAGATAGATGATAGATAGATTATATAGATAATTGATGATAGATATAGATGATAGAGAGGTAGATAGATAGATGATAGAGGTAGATAGATGATATAGATAGATAGATAGATAGATAGATAGATAGATGACAGATAGATATAGATAGATGATAGATGACGGATGGATAGATAGATGATAGAGAAATAGATAATAGATGGGGTCCCCTGGTGATTGATGGTTGATTGATAGATACATAGGTACATACATAGATGACAGAGAGATAGATGGATAGATAGATACATAGATGGTTGATAGTTACATAGATAGTTACATAGATGGTAGATACATACATAGGTACATACATAGGTACACAGATAGATGATAGACAGTTATACAGACACAGAGTTACATCCGGGCAGATACACAGGAGATACATAACTAGATGACAGCGAGATCCATGTGCATGTTATATTCTTCCTTTTCATCTTTTTTTTTTATTATTTTTTTAAGTCGGCCACGGAACAGCGCCATGGACTGAGCTCCCACTGTGGGTCTGCTGACCCTCTTACACGAGATGGGTTTGGTGTTTGTGTTAATCCTCACCCGAGCACCTTCCTGCCTTCCTTTTTTATTAAAAAAAAATCTTTATTATTGAAAGTATTACATATACACACTCAGTGGCCAGATGACGATGATCTCTGGACGCATAATAATCTGCCCACTCCGTGTGTGTGTATATATATATCTATATATTAGAGGCCCGGTGCATGAATTCAGTGCATGGGTGGGGTCCGGCCAGCCTGGCCAGGGGGAGGGGACGTGGGCGGTTGGCTGGCCTGCCTGCTGGTCGAACTCCCGGTCGAGGGGACCATTTGCATATTAGCCTTTTATTCTATAGGACAGACACGGAGCGGCCAGATGGTTACGCGTTCAGAAATCGTCATCGTCTGGCTGCTCCGTGTAGGTCCTCCCTTCCCCCCATGCACCTCTCCCAGCCGCTCCCATAACCCCCTGTGTTATATTCGTGTCTGTGTCCCGACCAGAAATCGGACCTACAACCTTGGGGTGTTGGGATGATGGGCTAACCAAGTGAGCTACCCAACCAGGACCCTGTCTATAGCTTTTTATATAAAAAAACCCACCAGAGTGCCCCAGCCGGTGTGGCTCAGTGGATAGAGCGTCGGCCTGCGGACTGAAGGGTCCCGGGTTCGATTCCCGGTCAAGGACACAGGCCCGGGTTGCAGGCTCCATCCCCAGTAGGGGGCGTGCAGGAGGCAGCCGGTCCATGATTCTCTCTCCTCATGGATGTTTCTCTGTCTCTCTTCCTCTCCCTTCCTCTCTCTGAAATCAGTAAAAATAGATAAAACAAAAATACATTTAAAAAATATTTTTAAAAAAGTGTTTTTAGCCCGGCCGGCGTGGCTCAGTGGTTGAGCGTCGACCTGTAAACCAGGAGGTCAGGGTTCGATTCCCGGTCAAGGTCACAGGCCCGGGTTGCGGGCTCCATCCCCAGGAGGGGGCGTGCAGGAGGCGGCCAGTCCATGATTCTCTCTAATCACGGATGTTTCTCTCTCTCTCTCTCTCTCTCCCTTCTCCCTTCTTCTTTGAAATCAATAAAAATAAAATTTAAAAAATTAATAATAAGCCCTAGCTGGTTTGGCTCAGCAGATATATAGAGCGTCGGCCTGCGGACGGAAGGGTCCCGGGTTCGATTCCCGGTCAAGGGCACAGGCCCGGGTTGCGGGCTCCATCCCCAGTAGGGGGCGTGCAGGAGGCGGCCGGTCCATGATTCTCTCTAATCACGGATGTTTCTCTCTCTCTCTCTCTCTCTCCCCTTCTCCCTTCTTCTTTGAAATCAATAAAAATAAAATTTAAAAAATTAATAATAAGCCCTAGCTGGTTTGGCTCAGCAGATATATAGAGCGTCGGCCTGCGGACGGAAGGGTCCCGGGTTCGATTCCCGGTCAAGGGCACAGGCCCGGGTTGTGGGCTCGATCCCCAGTCGGGGGCGTGCAGGAGGCGGCCGATCCATGATTCTCTCTCCTCATGGATGTTTCTCTCTCTCTCTCCTCTCCCTTCCTCTCTGACATCAATAAAAATCTATTTAAAATAATAATAATAATAATAATGGTGATGAAATGCCATCCGTGTCTGCTTGCGTCCCTGTGTTAGCCAAGGACGGGGGGACCCTGGTGTCCCCTGATGTTGGGGTGAACATGATGAACCAAGCTATCGCCTCTGAGTCTTGGCCGTCAGCCCATCCCCGGTGGCGTCCCAGAATGCTGTGTGGTGGTTTGAGGTTTCTCACACCTTTTTTTTTTCTTTCTTTCTTTCTTTTTTGTGAGTCCCACGCCCAGCACGTGGGTGGGGGTGTGTGGGTCTCGGTGGCTCGGGGTTTCCGGGGTCGGGGGGCGGGGAGGGGGCATTTGCAGAATTGAGGTGACTTTCTAGGGTTTGGCGTTGGGGCAGTCGGAGGAGCAGAGGGTACTCACACCTTCGTGGAGAGTTCGAGTCCCAGCCTTTCTCCAAACATCTCCGTGCATCAAGCCAAAGCCCCTTTTTTAAAATTTTTATTTTAATATATTTTATTGATTTTTTTACAGAGAGGAAGGGAGAGGGAGAGAGAGTCAGAAACATCGATGAGAGAGAGAAACATCCATCAGCTGCCTCCTGCACGCCCCCCACTGGGGATGTGCCCGCAACCCAAGGCATGTGCCCTTGACCGGGAATCGAACCCGGGACCCTTCAGTCCGCAGGCCGACGCTCTATCCACTGAGCCACACCGGCTAGGGCCCAAAGCTCTTTCTTCATGAGGCCCAGGCTGTCACTCAAAAGTTTCCATGGTGATGCCTAGCTGGTGTGGCTCAGTGGATAGAGCGTCGGCCTGCGGACTGAAGGGTCCCGGGTTCGATTCCCGGTCAAGGGCACATGCCCAGGTTGCAGGCTCATCCCCAGTAGGGGGCGTGCAGGAGGCAGCCGATCCATGATTCTCTCTCATCATCGATGTTTCTATCTCCCTCTCCCTCTCCCTCTCTCTCTGGGAAAAAAAAAAAGAAAAAAGTCAATAAAAACATTTTTTTTAAATGTATTTTTTTTTTTTTTGCTAGAGGCCTGGTGCATGAACTTCGTGCACGGGTAGGGTCCGTAGTAGCTGCCGCCTGCCAGCCAGGGCCTTACTTTGTTCCACGCTGCCCCCTGGTGGTCAGCGCACATCATAGCGAGCGGTCGAACTCCCGGTCGGTCAAACTCCCGAGGGGACATTTTGCATATGAGGCTTTTGTATATATAGATTGATTTCAGACAGGAAGGGACAGAGAGAGAGAGAGAGAAACATCCATGATGAGAGAGAATCACGGACCGGCTGCCTCCTGCACGCCCCCTACTGGGGATGGAGCCCGCAACCCGGGCCTGTGCCCTTGACCGGGAATCGAACCCGGGACCCTTCCGTCCGCAGGCCGACGCTCTATCCACGGAGCCACACCGGCCAGGGCCCAAGTCATCTTTTTAAAAAAGTGTTTTCATAATGTAATGTAATCAACATGATATGTGTATTGTATTATGATTGTGTTTTTACACGATTATTATAATACATTTCAGGTTATTCCTAGAATTTTTCATCTTGCCATTACATGATTTTCTCAAAATACATTTTTATTGATTTCAGAGAGAAGGGAGAGAGAGAGAGACACATCCATGAGGAGAGAGAATCATGGACCGGCTGCCTCCCGCACGCCCCCTACTGGGGATCCAGGCCACAACCCGGGCATGTGCCCTTGACTTGGAATCGAACCCAGGACCCTTCGGTCTGCAGGCCGACGCTCTATCCACTGAGCCACACCGGCTGAGGCCTCTGTTGAGTTTTTATAGTGTCTCATTTCTTTAAAAAAAATATATGTATTTTTATTGATTTCAGAGAGGAAGGGAGAGATAGAAACATCATTGATGAGAGAGAATCAATGGATCGGCTGCCTCCTGCACGCCCCCTACTGGGGATGGAGCCCGCAACCCGGGCCTGTGCCCTTGACCGGGAATCGAACCCTGATCTCCTGGTTCGTAGGTCGATGCCTAACCACTGAGCTACACCAGCTGGGCTATTGCTCCGTATTCAGGGTCCCCCATGAGCCATCACACGGGGTGGGGTTGGGGGGAGGTGTCCAGTTTATCCGTCCAAGAATCCTTACCCGACTGACACAGGTGTGACCCCACTTCCCTGCCTGGGGCTGGGGTGCCAGAAAAAGGGGGGCCAGCACGGGACCCCACGGCCCCTCACTCACCCACCCACCCACCCGGGGCCAAGTCTTTATATCCGCCCGTGTCCTGGCCACCGAATTCGAGGGTGGCTCACGTGTGAGTGTCCCGGGGCGGCCGTGACCAACAACCGCAAACGCGGGGTTTTAACACAACAGAGAGCCATCCTGTGTTCGTTTCCGGAGCCCGGACGTGTGAGATCCAGGGGTCCCAGGGCCGGGATCCCCCCTGGAGGCGCCGGGGAGGGTCCTTCCTGCCTCGTCCTGACCCTGGGCTGGTGGCCGCCTCCCTCCCGTGTCGGCCTCCGTCTCCACGTGGCTTCTCCTCTGCGTCTGTGTCTCCTCTGCCGTCTCTCTCTTTTTATGTTATTAATATGCGAGAGGCCCGGTGCACGGATTCGAGCATGGGGGGAGGGTGTCCCTCAGCCCAGCCTGCACCCTCTCCGATCTGGGACCCCTCGGGGGAGTCGGACATCCCTCTCACAATCCAGGACTGCTGGCTCCCAATCGCTCGCCTGCCTGCCTGCCTGCCTGATTGCCCCTAACCGCTTCTGCCTGCCAGCGTGATCACCCCCTAATCACTCCCCTGCCAGCCAGATTGATGCCTAACTGCCCTCCCTTGCCAGCCTGTTTGCCGCAACTGCCCTCCCCTGCAGGCCTGGTCGCCCCTAACTGCCCTCCCCTGCAGGCCTGGTCACCCCTAACTGCCCTCCCCTGCAGGCCTGGTCACCCCTAACTGCCCTCCCCTGCAGGCCTGATCCCCCCGAACTGCCCTCCCCTGCAGGCCTGGTCACCCCTAACTGCCCTCCCCTGCAGGCCTGCTCATCCCTAACTGCTCTCCCCTGCAGGCCTGGTCCTCCCCAACTATCCCCCTTGCAGGCCTGGTCCCCCCCTAACTGCCCTCCCCTGCAGGCCTGGTCGCCCCTAACTGCCCTCCCCTGCAGGCCTGGTCACCCCTAACTGCCCTCCCCTGCAGGCCTGGTCCCCCCGAACTGCCCTCCCCTGCAGGCCTGGTCACCCCCAACTGCCCTCCCCTGCAGGCCTGCTCATCCCTAACTGCTCTCCCCTGCAGGCCTGGTCCTCCCCAACTATCCCCCTTGCAGGCCTGGTCCCCCCCTAACTGCCCTCCCCTGCAGGCCTGGTCGCCCCTAACTGCCCTCCCCTGCAGGCCTGGTCCTCCCCAACTACCCCCCCTGGGTTCCCCCTAACTGCCCTCCCCTGCAGGCCTGGTGCCCCCCCAACTGCCCTCCCCTGCAGGTCTGGTCACCCCTAACTGCCCTCCCCTGCAGGCTTGATTGCCCCCAACTGTCCTCCCCTGCAGGCCTGGGTGCCTCCCAACTGCCCTCCCCTGATGGCCATCTTGTGGCAGCCATCTTGTGTGTTGGAGTGACGGTCAATTTGCATGTCACCTCTTTGTTATATAGGATATACTACAGGCCCAGTGCATGGATTCGTGCACCGGTGGGGTCCCTCGGCCTGGCCTACACCCTCTCGCAATCCAGGACCCCTCGGGGGATGTCGGAGAGCCGGTTTCGGCCCGATCCCTGCAGGCCAGGCCGAGGGACCCCACCGGTGCACAAATCCATGCACCGGGCCTCTAGTCTGCATATAAGGTCTTTGGTTAATCTCTTCCTTCCCTCCCCCTCCCCCCTTCCCTCTGAGATTCATCAGTCTGTTCCATGGTTCCATGCCTGTGTGTTGAGCATCTGCCCCCTGGTGGTCAGTGCACGTCACAGCTAACAGTCGAACAGTGGCTTAGGCTTTTATATACATAGGTTTTTTTGTTGTTTTTTTAAATATATTTTATTGATTTTTTACAGAGAGGAAGAGAGAGGGATAGAGAGATAGAAACATGGATGAGAGAGAAACATCGATCAGCTGCCTCTTGCACACCTCCTACTGGGGATGTGCCCGCAACCAAGGAACATGCCCTTGACCGGAATCGAACCCGGGACCCTTGAGTCCGCAGGCCGACACTCTATCCACTGAGCCAAACCGGTTTCGGCTATACATAGGTTTTTATTGATTTCAGAGAGGAAGGGAAAGGGAGAGAGAGAGAGATAGAAACATCCATGATGAGACAGAATCATGGACCGGCTGCCTCCTGCAGGCCCCACACTGGGGATCAAGCCCGCAACCCGGGCGTGTGCCCTTGACCGGGAATCGAACCCGGGACCCTTCAGTCCGCAGGCCCAGGCTCTATCCACTGAGCCACACTGACGAGGGCTGCTCTTCTGTCTCCTATAAGGACCCCGACCCAGGACGACCTGGTCTCAGCTCCTGAATCCAATCCCGTCTGCAAAGACCCTGTGCCCAAATGAGGTCCCCGCTCTGAGGTCCTGGGTGGACATGGATTTGGGGGAGACACCCTTCACCCCAGTGCCTGTGTCTGTTCCCCTTCCTTAGCCGTGGGAGCGGGGAGCAGGCTCCAATCTCCATCCTCAGCTTGGATTTCCAGGGGCGAGGCCGTGTGCCCTGGAGACAACCCCCTCCCAACCCCGCCCGGTGCGCCCTGATCCTGCCTCCAAAGGCCCGTCTTCGCTCTCCGTTTGCAGGCTCCAGGGCGGACCTTCTGTCCAAAGAACCTCCCCACCCACCCCCCCAAACCCAGCACCATCCGTCCCCTTTGCCTGTCTGTCCCTCGGCTCCGTCCGTCCGTGGGCCAGCGCTGGTGTGGGGATGCTGGGAGTCGGAACCGGTTTCAGAGACAGTCTGAGGTGCCTTCCCCCTAGCTTCGGGCAGGGGTTCGGGAAGGAAGCGCACTGATTTGGAGCAGGAGGCGTGGTTCCGACTGGCAGGAGGCGTGGTTCGGGCGCGTAAGGGTCCAGGAACCAACCCAATGTGCAGCAGAAGGCGTGGTTCCGACGCCGCAGGGGTCAGTGAAGACCCCTGATGGGCAACAGGAGGCGTGGTTCCGACCCCAGGGGTCTGGGAAGCGCCTGGATTTGGAGCAGGAGGCCTGGTTCCGAGGCGCAGGGGTCCAAGAAGGGACCCGATCTGGAGCAAGAGGCGTGGTTCCATTGCGCGGGGGCGTGGTTTCGACGCGCGAGGGGCATGGTTCCGACTCCAGGGCTCTGGGAAGCGCCCGGATTTGGAGCAGAAGGCCTGGTTCCATTTGGACCAGAAGGCCTGGTTCCGAGGCGCAGGGGTCCAGGAAGGGACCCGATCTGGAACAGGCATGTTTCCAACGCACCGAGGGGCGTGGTTTCGACGCGCGGGGGGCGTGGTTCCTACTCCCGGGTCCTGGAAGGGACCGGATTTGGAGCAGGAGGCGTGGTCCCAACGCGCGCGCGCGCGGGGGGCGTGGTTCCGACCCCCGGGGTCCGGGAAGCGCCCGGATTGGGAGCAGGAGGCCCTGCTCTGATGCGCAAGGGGTCCAGGAAGCGCCCGGATTTGGAGCAGGAGGCGTGGTTCCGACCCCAGGGGTCCGGGAAGCGCCCGGATTGGGAGCCGGAGGCCCTGCTCTGATGCGCAAGGGGTCCAGGAAGCGCCCGGATTTGGAGCCGGAGGCGCTGTTCCGTTGCGCAGGAGGCCGCGGCTCCGGACGTGCGCGCCACCTCCCCGCCTAGTTCCCCCGCCTGCCGTGCCCGCGGGGGGCCGTCTCCGTCTCCAAAGGGGCGCGCCCCGCAGGCACCCCCCCGCCCCGGGCCCCCCCAATTCCTCACCGGCTCAGAACACGCTCTCCTGTCTCTGCAGGAACGGCCGCGCGGCCGCCTCCAGTCCGTCCGCGTGGCAGCTGGACACGGACGGCGCGGACAGCGTGCGCCCCGAGAACACGCTCTCCTGGCGGCCGCGGCGCGCGTCCTGGGCGCCGGGGGACGAGGGCAGCTGCTGCGGCTGCGGGGAGGAGCGCGAGGACCCCCCCACATAGCGCCGCAGCCGGAGCTGGAACTCGCGGGAGGCGAAATAGTACACGAAGGGGTCCAGGCAGTTGTTGAGGCAGCTCAGGCAGAGCGTGAGCTTGTACACGTGGTAGTAGCTCTTGCCCAGGAAAAGGCGACTCACCATGTGCGCCAGGAGGACGAAGTTGTTGGGCGCAAAGCAGGTCACGAAGGCGACCAGCACGACCGCGGCGAGGCTCACGGCGCGCCGGCGCTGGCCCAGCCCGTGCGCGCCGGGCGCGCGCAGCAGCCGCAGGATGGTGGCCGTGTAGCACGCCACCGTCACCAAAAAGGGCACCAGAAACAGGACGACGAAGAGCGCAAAGAGGAAGAGGGCCCACATGGCCACGCTGGGGAGCATCGTGGACTGGAGCACGTCGAAGCACGTCACGATGCCCAGCTCCTCGACGGCGTAGGTGAGGTCGGTGCGCGCCAGCGGCGACAGCGCGCCGAGCAGCAGGCACCACATCCCGGCGCACGTGGCCGCCGCGTAACGGCGCCGGCGCCAGGGCGCGGACGCCAGCGGGTAGACCACGCCCAGGAAGCGGTCCACGCTGATGCACGTCATGGTGAGGATGGACGAGTACATGTTGGCGTAGAAGACGAGCGTGACGGCGGTGCACACGCGCGCCCCGAAGACCCAGTGGTTCCCGTTGCAGTGGTAGTAGATCTGGAACGGCAGCGCGCTCGCCAGCGCCAGGTCCGTGACGCTCAGGTTCATCATGAAGATGACGGACGGGGACTTGGGCCCGATGTCGCGGCACAGCACCCACAGCGAGAAGCAGTTGCCGGGGATGCTGACCAGGGCCACGAAGGAGTACACGACCGGAAGGACCACGGCGATGGCCGGGTTCCGCAGCATCTGGATCGTGGCGTTGTCCGGGCGCGTCATGTTGATGTCCATCTCTGGGGGCGCGCGTGGCGCGCGCGCGCGCGCGGAGCGCTCCCGCGGGCACCCCCGCCTCTTGGCTGGCGAGGGCGCGCCCCTCGTGGGCAGGGGGGGGACGATCTGAAAAGGCAAAAGGGCACAGGAGTGAGGGGCGGCTCAGGGTGGGGGAGCGGGGACCCATGAGCCAGGAGGTCCGGGTTCGATTCCCGGTCAAGGGCACGTGCCCGGGTTTTGGGCTCCATCCCCAGTAGGGGGCGTACAGGAGGCAGCCGATCCATGATTCTCTCTCCTCATGGATGTTTCTCTCTCTCTCCTCTCTCCCCCTTCTCTCTCTGAAATCAATGAAAAAAATCTATAAGAGCCCTGGCCGGTGTGGCTCAGTGGATAGAGCGTCGGCCTGCGGACTGAAGGGTCCTGGGTTCGATTCCGGTCAAGGGCATGTACCTTGGGCAACCACAGTCGGGGGGTACGCAGGAGGCAGCTGATCGATGTTTCTCTCTCATCGATGTTTCTAACTCTCTATGCCTCTCCCTTCCTCTTTGTAAAAAATCAATAATATATATATATTTTTTTTTTAAAAGAAAAGGATTGGCCGAAACCGGTTTGGCTCAGTGGATAGAGCGTCGGCCTGCGGACTGAAGGGTCCCGGGTTCGATTCCGGTCAAGGGCATGGACCTTGGTTGCAGGCACATCCCCAGTGGGGGGTGTGCAGGAGGCAGCTGATGGATGTTTCTCTCTCATCATGATGTTTCTAACTCTCTATCCCTCTCCCTTTCTCTCTGTAAAAAAATCAATAAAATATATATATTTTAAAAATCTATAAGAAAAATATGAAAAAGATTGGGGCTCCCCGGAATAGCTGTCCTCCCCGTAACACCATCCAGCACAGACTGGGGACCCCAAATCCGCCCTCTCCTAGGGTTTGGGGGCGGTTCTCGCAGCTGCCACTCAAATCCATCAGGAGGGCAGCTGGCCTGGAAGATGGGGTGGGGGTAGTGGGGGGGGAGGGGGGGTCCTTCCCTGACCCTCCATCCGGGAGCTCAATGGACGCTCACATGTCTAGGCCTCCTGATCTGCTATTTCTTCCTCCGGAGGCGACTCTGTCTGTGACCGGCCTCCGTGCAAAAAGAGGTTCCTCAAACCGCCCTGCCCTGGGGCACCCCCACCCCGCCAAGGCCCCTGTACAGTTTCGCTCTGAGTGTGCGCATGCGCCCGCCCATCCGCCCGCCCAGGTGCACGCTGCAAAGATTCTGCAGAGAATTGTGTGTGTGTGTGGGGGGGGGGCGTGGGCCTGGGCCTTGCTATCCGGGGGCACCCCAATAGCAGTAAGGACCCCTGCTTCTGCTCAGGGTCCCCTGGGTGCTGCGGATGGACACCCAGAAGGGAGAGACGGGAAGGTGGTCATTTGCAGACACAGGGAGTGAGGGGGGCCCCCCTGGCCGGCGTGGCTCAGGGGTTGAGTGTCGACCTAGGAACCAGGAGGTCACGGGTTCGATTCCTGCCCGGGTTGTGGGCTCCATCCCCAGTGTGGGGCGTGCAGGAGGCAGCCGATCCGTGATTCTCTCTCCTCAAGGATGTGTCTCTCTCTCTCCCTCTCTGAAATTAATTAAAATATATATTTTAAAAAATGAAATAAATAAAAATGAATGGAAAAATATCCTTGGGTCCCCAGCAGGGGGCGTGCAGGAGGCAGCCGACCCACGATTCTCTCTCATCCTGGATGTTTCTCTCTCTCCTCTCTCCCTTCCTCTCTCAGAAATCAATAAAAATACATTTTTTGATTTACTATCAATACCTAGATCAGCCTCACTCCTATAAAATAAAAGCCTGATATGCTAAGTGTCCGGTCGTCCGTTCAACCAATCAAAGCGTCATATGCTAATGATATGCTAAGGACGCTCAACCTGTTTGCTATGACGTGCACTGACCACCAGGGGGCCATCTAATCCACAAAATAAACTGATGAACAGAGTGGATCCAGAGACATGGGAGCCTGGAGCAGAGTGTGGGATCTCGGGGGGAGGGCGGGGGTCAGGGGGGAGGGGGCATGGGGTGGGGGCGGGGGAGGATCAAGGCCAGACCTTGTACACGTGTATGAATGGCCCACAGACACACACAATAGGGTGGGGAGTGGGGGTGAGGGGGTGAGGGCAGGCTGAGATGGTTAATGTGGGGAATCAGGGGGACATATGTAATACTTTATTAAAAATACATATTTTTAGTAGAGGCCCGGTGCACGGATTCGTGCACCCGTGGGGTCCCTCGGCCTGGCCTGTGGGATCGGGCTGAAACCGGCTCTCCGACATCCCCCGAGGGGTCCTGGATGGCGAGAGGGTGCAGGCCAGGCCGAGGGACCCCACCGGTGCACGATCGGGGCCGGGGAGGGACGCGGGAGGTGGGCCAGCCGGGGAGGGACGCGGGAGGTTGGCCAGCCGGGGAGGGACGCGGGAGGTTGGCCAGCCGGGGAGGGACTGCGGGAGGGCTCCAGAGCGTGTCAGGCCCGTCTCGCTCAGTCCCGATCGGCCGGACCCCAGCAGCAAGCTCACCTACCACTCAGAGCATCTGCCCCCTGGTGGTCAGGGCATGTCATAGCGAGCGGTTGAGCGGCCTTAGCATATCATTAGCATATTACGCTGTGATTGGTTGAACGGACGACCGGACGGACAGACACTTAGCATATTAGGCTTTTATTATAGAGATTGATTTCAGAGAGAAAGGGAGATGGAGAGAGAGAGAGAGAAATATCAATGAAGAGAGAGAATCATGGACCGGCTGCCTCCTGCACGCCCCCTGCTGGGGATCGAGCCCACAACCCGGGCCTGTGCCCTTGACTGGGAATCGAACCCTGACCTCCTGGTTCCTAGGTCGACGCTCAATCGCTGAGCCACTCCCGCTGGGCTTTGTCTAATACTTTCAACAATTAAAAATAAAATAAAATAACAGCAATTGATTCTCAGTGAACACTTTTCAAAATCAAGCAAATAAAAGATTGTCTCTGGCAAAAAAAAAAAAAAAGGCGCAGAGCCCTAACCGGTGTGGCTCAGTGGATAGAGCGTCGGCCTGCGGACGGAAGGGTCCCGGGTTCGATTCCCGGTCAAGGGCACGGACCTTGGTGGCGGGCACATCCCCAGTGGGGGGCGTGCAGGAGGCAGCTGATGGATGTTTCTCTCTCATCGATGTTTTCTAACTCTCTCTCCCTCTCCCTTCCTCTCTGTAAAAAAAAAAATCAGTAAAAATATTTTTTAAAAAAATGCAGAGTTCACTTTGACAGACGCACTGCTGGCTGTCTAGACCGGAGGAGGCTCAGGCGGGGGCATGGAAAGATTATGAAATGAGAAAGAATAATAATAAAAAAAAAACACCAAAAATCCCCCAAAACGGTGGCCCTCGTGGCCACCAGGCGCTGGGCGAGCCGACGTGGATGTTACGAAAGGCAGGGCCGCACGGTTCCCCGGGCAGCTGACCGGCTGCAGACACGCGCTCGCTCGGAGGCGACAGGCGGGAGGGAAGTGGTGTCTGAGGCTCCTGGTAGATCTGAGAGTGAAATCGGCCCACGCTCTATCTCCCCACATCACTGTGGACTTTTATTTTTATTTTTTTCTCTTTCAACAGCTTTCTTCTTGAGGGTTCATTTCCATCCCATACGGTTCCACGGCTCAAAGGGTACAGCTCAAGTGGGGGTTTTTTTGTTGTTTTTAAATATATATATATTTTTATTGATTTTTTTTTACAGAGAGGAAGGGAGAGGGAGAGAGAGTCAGAAACATCCATGACGAGAGAGAAACATCCATCAGCTGCCTCCTGCACGCCCCCCACCTGGGGATGTGCCTGCAACCCAGGTCCATGCCCTTGACCAGGAATCGAACCCGGGACCCCTCAGTCCCCAGGCCGACGCTCTATCCACTGAGCCACACCGGCTAGGGCTCAAGTGGTTTTGAATATGGTCCCCGATGTGCACACCATCGCCTGGTTGCAAACCCACAGCGTGCGCATCGCCCCTGAGACCGATCCTCCGCCAAAATGTTACAATTAATTTCAATGGTAAAGATTTTTTTAAAAATTAAGAATAAATAAAAATGAAGATTTGCGAGTCGTAACACGAGCCTTTAAAAAAAATTGATTTCAGAGAGGGAAGGGAGAGGGAGAGAAGCATCCATGAGGAGAGAGAATCATGGACCGGCTGCCTCCCGCACGCCCCCGACTGGGGATGGAGCCCACAACCCGGGCATGTGCCCTTGACCGGGAATCGAACCCGGGACCCTTCAGTCCGCAGGCTGACGCTCTATCCACTGAGCCGCACCGGCCAGGGCCTAACCATTACGTCTAAAAAGAGAGCCATAGCCATGAACAGTTCCTCCCCATTTTCTTCCCCGCCCCAACCTAGTCCCTGACAACCTCTAACACACTTACTGTCTATCCATCCATTCATCATGCGTCTATCTCTGTCTGTGTCTTTACCTATCTATCTATCTATCATCTATCTATCTATCATCTATCTACATACCTATCTATGTATCCATCCAACCCTGTATCTATCATCCATCCATCTCTATCCATCCATCCATCCATCCATCCATCCATCCTTCCATCCACCCATTCATCCATTCATCCCTTTCATCCATTCATCCATCCACCCATCCTTCCATCCATCCATCCATCATCCATCCATCAATCTATTTATCCACCCATCAGACTGCTATCAATGCATGCACGCATCCATTGATCCATCCAACCATCCATCTATGCCTCCATCCATCCATCCATCCATCCATCCATCCATCCATCCATCCATCCATCCATTCATCATCCATCCATGCATCCACTCATCCATCCATCAACATCCATCATGCATCTATCTATCATTTATGTATCCATCCATCTATCCACCTACCATTCATTCATCCATACATCCACTGACCCATCCACTGATCCATCCACCATCCATCCTTCATGCATCTATTCATCCATCCATCCATCCACCCATCAACCCACCCATCCATCCATCCATCCATCCATCCACCCATCCACCCATCCATCCATCCATCCATCCATCCATCCATCCATCCATCCCTCATGCATCTATCTATCATTTATGTATCCATCCATCTATCCACCTACCATTCATTCATTCATCCATCCATCCACTGACCCATCCACTGATCCATCCACCATCCATCCTTCATGCATCTATTCATCCATCCATCCATCTACCCATCCACCCATCCATCCATCCACCCATCCACCCATCTATCCATCCATGCATCCACTCATCCATCCATCAACATCCATCATGCATCTATCTATCATTTATGTATCCATCCATCTATCCACCTACCATTCATTCATCCATCCATCCACTGACCCATCCACTGATCCATCCACCATCCATCCTTCATGCATCTATTCATCCATCCTTCCATCCACCCATCAACCCACCCATCCATCCATCCATCCATCCATCCACCCATCCACCCATCCATCCATCCATCCATCCATCCATCCATCCATCCATCCATCCCTCATGCATCTATCTATCATTTATGTATCCATCCATCTATCCACCTACCATTCATTCATTCATCCATCCATCCACTGACCCATCCACTGATCCATCCACCATCCATCCTTCATGCATCTATTCATCCATCCATCCATCTACCCATCCACCCATCCATCCATCCATCCATCCACCCATCCACCCATCCATCCATCCATCCATCCATCCATCCATCCATCCATCCCTCATGCATCTATCTATCATTTATGTATCCATCCATCTATCCACCTACCATTCATTCATTCATCCATCCATCCACTGACCCATCCACTGATCCATCCACCATCCATCCTTCATGCATCTATTCATCCATCCATCCATCCATCCACCCATCAACCCACCCATCCATCCATCCATCCATCCATCCACCCATCCACCCA
>NC_072473.1:615000-635000 GCF_027574615.1 Eptesicus fuscus
CCACGGCCCCCAACCCTCCAGGGACCCCGTGGGTAGCGGGCAACGGCAAACTGTCATCTGTAGGTTGAGTTACGGGCTCAAAGGTGACGAAACCCAGAACGGCCATGGAGGTGGGACGAGTTCCTCTTTTTCTTTGTGTTTTTTTTTTTTTAATTTTTTTTTATTGTCTGAAGTTTTACATAAGTCTCTTATTTTCCCCAATCGACTCCCCGCCCGCCCCCCCCCCAAGTTCCTCTTTTTCAAGGAGGTGCATCCCCTGGGGCCACAGAAGGTCACGGATGGCGCATATGTTTTTAAAAGACTTTTTTTTTTTTCCTTTTCTAAAAAAAAATATATATATGTATTTTTATTGATTTCAGAGAGGAAGGGAGAGGCAGAGAGAGAGAGAGAGAAACATCCATGATGAGAGAGAATCAAGGACCGGCTGCCTCCCGCACGCCCCCTGCTGGGGATGGAGCCCGCAACCCGGGCCTGTGCCCTTGACCGGGACTCGAACCCGGGACCCTCCAGTGCGCAGGCCGACGCTCTATCCACTGAGCCACACCGGCCAGGGCGGTGTAATGAATTTTAAGCCTGCCTCTCTATGGCTATCTTTAATATTTGTGTGTTTTTTCAAATTTTCTCTTTAAAAAATATCTGTTAAATTCTTTTGTTTTTTGACTTTTTATTCTTTTTATCTAGGTTAATATTTTTTTATTTCTTTTTTTATGTGAATATGTAAAAGAAAAAACAGGGACTGCTTTTTAAAAAATATATACACTTTTCTATTAATTTCAGAGAGAAAGGGAGAGAGAGAGAGAGAGAAAGAGAGGGAGAGAGAGAGAAACATCCATGAGGAGAGAGAATCATGGATCCGCTGCCTCCTGCACGCCCCCCACTGGGGATGTGCCCACAACCCGGGCCTGTGCCCTTGACCGGGAATCGAACCCGGGACCCTTCAGTCCGCAGGCCGGCGCTCTATCCACTGAGCCACACCGGCTAGAGCTAATTTATTTTTCATTTATTTATTTATTATATGGATTTTTACCGATGTCAGAGAGGAAGGGAGAGGGAGAGAGAGATAGAAACATCGATGATGAGAGAGAACCATGGGCCGGCTGCCTCCTGCACGCCCCCCGACTGGGGATGGAGCCCACAGCCCCTGACCGGGAGTCGAACCCGGGACCCTTCAGTCCGCAGGCCGGCGCTCTATCCACTGAGCCACACCGCCAGCCAGGGCCCCGGTGACATGTGAGGATTCGCCTGGGCAGGGGCAGCTGACTCTCAGCTGTGGCCCCCGGCTGCCCGGGATTTGTGGGGACGGGGGACTTCCAAGGACAAGGGACTTTCGGGGCTCAATCCAGGGAGAGTCCCCCTGCTGCCGGGGTGAGCCAGTCACCCGTCCGTCTGGGCGGCTAGGAGGGAAGTGTTCCTGGCATCGCCCCGGGGACCGTGTCGGGTGGAGAGTGGGGATTTTCAACTCTGACCTTTCCATGGTTGTTTATTACAGACTTTAATACACACACGGAGCGGCCAGATGATGAGGATCTCTGAACGCATAATAATCTGGCCACTCAGGCCCGGTGCATGAATCCGTGCATGGGTGGGGTCCGGCCAGCCTGGCCAGGGGGAGGGGACGTGGGCGGTCGGCCGGCCTGCCTGCTGGTCGAACTCCCGGTCGAGGGGACCATTTGCATATTAGCCTTTTATTCTATAGGACAGACACGGAGTGGCCGGATGATTATGCGTTCAGAGATCATCATCATCTGGCCACTCCGTGTGTATATATATATATTAGAGGCCCGGTGCATGAATTCGTGCATGGGTGGGGTCCGGCCAGCCTGGCCAGGGGGAGGGGACGTGGGCGGTTGGCCGGCCTGCCTGCTGGTCGAACTCCCGGTCGAGGGGACCATTTGCATATTAGCCTTTTATTCTATAGGACAGACACCGAGTGGCCAGATGGTTATGCGTTCAGAGGTCGTCATCTGGCCACTCAGTGTGTGTGTATCTATATATCTATATCTATATCTATATCTATATCTATATCTATATCTATATCTATATCTATATCTATATCTACATCTACATCTACATCTACATCTACATCTACATCTACATCTACATCTATATCTATATCTATATCTATATCTATATCTATATCTATATATATGTTAGAGGCCCGGTGCATGAATTCGTGCATGGGTGGGGTCCGGCCAGCCTGGCCAGGGGGAGGGGACGTGGGCGGTCAGCCGGCCTGCCTGCTGGTCGAACTCCCGGTCGAGGGCACCATTTGCATATTAGCCTTTTATTCTATAGGACAGACACGGAGTGGCCAGACGATGATGCGTTCAGAGATCATCCTCATCTGCCCACTCAGTGTGTGTGTATCTATCTCTATCTCTATCTCTATCTCTATCTCCATATCTATATCTATATCTACATCTACATCTACATCTATATCTATATCTATATACCGTACTTTCCAGCGTATAAGATGACGTTTTAACCCAGGAAAATCTTCTCAAAAGTCGGGAGTCTTATACGCCGGAAAATACGGCAGGTTAGAAAAATCTCTGACAATGTAGATCAGATTGCTTAAAACCCAAATACCATATTTTCTGGCGTATAAGACCCCCGCGTTTTGAGATTTTCCTGGGTTAAAAAGTCGTCTTATACGCCCGAAAATACGGTATATGTTAGAGGCCCGATGCATGAAATTTGTGCATGGGTGGGGTCCGGCCAGCCTGGCCAGGGGGAGGGGACGTGGGCGGTCGGCCGGCCTGCCTGCTGGTCGAACTCCCGGTCGAGGGGACCATTTGCATATTAGCCTTTTATTCTATAGGACAGACACGGAGTGGCCAGACGATGATGCGTTCAGAGATCATCATCATCTGGCCACTCCGTGTATATATATATATATATATATATATATATATATATATATATATATATCTTACCTAATAATAGACAAACATGTAAATTGACCCTACCTCCGCTATGCCCACAGCCAATCAGAGTGAGTATGCAAATTAACTCAACAAAGATGGCGGGTTCATTTGCATACGCAGGCGCAGAGTGGCCGGGAGGGGCGGGACGCCTGCGATGAGGGAGAGGGGCGGCAGCGGAGGGCGGTACCGGAGAGGTGCTCCGGACAGAAGCAAGGACTTGCCGGCTCCCGGGCGGCTGGGAGTGAAGCCAGCGGAAAGAAGGCTTATTCTTTTTAAAAATATATATATATTTTATTGATATTTTACAGAGTGGAAGGGAGAGGGAGAGAGAGCTAGAAACATCGATGAGAGAGAGAAACATCGACCAGCTGCCTCCTGCACGCCCCCTGACTGGGGATGTGCCCGCAACCAAGGTACATGCCCTTGACCGGGAATCGAACCCGGGACCCTTCGGTCCGCAGGCCGACGCTCTATCCACTGAGCCACACCGGCCAGGGCAGGAAGGCCTATTCTTGCACGAACATCATGCGCCGGGCCTCTAGTGTACCAATAAAAGGGGGATATGCAAATGGCCGACACGTCCGCACACGTAACGACCGGTCAGCAGGCTGCGTGCGCAGTCGGCACGGGTGGGCGGGGACTTGCAGCGTCGGGGACTTGGGTCACGCCGTCACCCTCCATCACCGGGAGGCCTGAGGGCCCCAAAGCTCCGTGCGGCACAGAGGCAGGGCCCCTGGCTCCGGCCTACCTCTTTGGGGCAATCCATCGAGGGTCCCCGGATGGGTGGGCGGGGCCTACCCCTTTGGGGGCGACGGATCGTGGGGCTCCCGCACCGTGACGGGGCACAGGCCAGGCTGGGGCACCCCCGCCCTGAGTGCACGAATTTCGTGCACCGGGCCGCTAGTCTGTAATAATAAGAGCGTAATATGCTAATTAGACCCGACAGCCGAATGACCTTCCGGACATCATTCCAGATGTCCTTCCTGGACGAAGGTGCGGTGGTGGTGGCCTAGGCAGAGGCGGTTAGGGGCGATCAGGCAGGCAGGCGATCAGTTAGGGGCGATCAGGCAGGCAGGTGAATGGTTAGGGGCGATCAGGCAGGCAGAGTGGTTAGGGGCGATCAGGCAGGCAGAGTGGTTAGGGGTGATCAAGCAGGCAGAGTGGTTAGGGGCGATCAGGCAGGCAGAGTGGTTAGGGGCGATCAGGCAGGCAGAGTGGTTAGGGGCGATCAGGCAGGCAGAGTGGTTAGGGGCGATCAGGCAGGCAGGTGAGTGGTTAGGGACAATCAGGCAGGCAGGCAAGCAGTTAGGGGTGATCAGGCAGGCAGGTAGAATGGAAAGGGGCGATCAGGCAGGCAGGTGAGTGGTTAGAGGTGATCAGGCAGGCAGAGTGGTTAGGGGAGATCAGGCAGGCAGGTAGAGTGGTTAGGGGCAATCAGGAAGGCAGGTGAGCAGTTAGGGGGGATCAGGCAGGTAGAGTGGTTAGGGGCGATCAGGCAGGCAGGTGAGTGGTTAGGGGAGATCAGGCAGGCAGGTAGAATGGTTAGGGGCAATCAGGCAGGCAGGTGAGCAGTTAGGGGCGATCAGGCAGGCAGGCAGAGTGGTTAGGGGCGATCAGGCAGGCAGAGTGGTTAGGGGCGATCAGGCAGGCAGGTGAGTGGTTAGGGGCGATCAGGCAGGCAGGCAAGTGGTTAGGGGCGATCAGGCAGGCAGGCAGGCAGTTAGGGGCGATCAGGCAGGCAGGCGATTGGTTAGGAGCCAGCGGTCCTGGATTGTGAGAGGGATGTCGGACATCCCCCGAGGGGTCCTGGATTGGGAGAGGGTGCAGGCTGGGCTGAAGGACCCCACCCCTCCATGCACGGATTTTGTGCACTGGGCCTCCAGTTAGGGCTAAATATAGTTTTATTGATGTCAGAGAGAAAGGCAGAGGGAGAGAGAGAGAGAAACAAAAAACATGCATGATGAGAGAGAATCACGGACCGGCTGCCTCCTGCACGCCCCCTACTGGGGATCGAGCCCGCAACCCGGGCCTGTGCCCTTGACCGGGAATCGAACCCGCGACCTCCTGGTTCCTAGGTCGACGCTCAACCACCGAGCCACGCCGGCCTGGGCCCGATTTCATTTTTCTCTTTGGAAGTCAAGCCCCCCACACCCGTGAGCATCGCGTGCAACAGACAAAAGACAATATTCAAATCTCCCAGGTCTGACACGGGGTCGGCGCTGGTGACAGAGGCTCGAGCTCCATTCTTAGCCGGTTCCTCTTTCGCTTCCCTCTCAGGGGGACCCTGACGGCTCACCCCAAATGCAGCTTTTGTGGGTCCCCGTGCCTGCTGCACCCCCCCACATACACACACACCCTGGGGGACCCCTCTCTGCTGTCCCTCTGGGAGACATCCCCATGCAATGAGGCCGCAGGGACCACCTCCACCTCCAAACCCCGATGAATTGATTCCCACGGGGCCCCCCCAAAAAAAAACATATATGTCCCCATCCTGACCCCCAGAACCTGGGAACAAGATTGCCTATGGAAATGGGGTCTTTGCAGACGGGATGGGGTGAAGGGTGAGAGATGAGGGCATCCTGGGTCAGGGGGACCCTCCCTCCCAGGACGGGGTCCTTGTCAGACACAGACGAGGAGACGCAGACGCAGAGGAGAAGCCACGTGGAGACGGATGGAGGCAGAGACGGGAGGGAGGGACGGAGGGAGGCGGCCACCAGCTCGGGGACCCCTGGAGCCCCAGGCGCTGGGAGAGGCAGGGGGGACCCTCCCCAGAGCCTCTAGAAGAGGGGGGTCCTGGGACCCCTGGATCTCAGATGCCTGGTCTCCAGGGCGGGTGTGAGAGAATGAATTTCTCTCTGTGTCTTTTTTTAAAATATATGTTTATTGATTTCAGAGAGGATGGGGGCGGGAGAGAGAGAGAGAGAGAGAGAGAGAGAGAGAGGGAGAGAGGAACATCCATGATGAGAGAGAATCATGGACCGGCCGCCTCCTGCACGCCCCCTACTGGTTGGGAATGGAGCCCACAACCCGGGCATGAGCCCTTGACGGGGAATCAAACCGTGACCTCCTGGTTTATAGGTCGACCCTCAACCACTGAGCCACACCAACCAGGGAAAACATGCTATTCTGGGCGTTTTTCTTCATATTTGTCAGTCATTTGTGTGTGTTTTTTAATCTTTATTATTGAAAGAAAAACATGCTATTATTTAAAAAAATTAAATATATATATATATGTATATATACATATATATATATATATACATACATACATATATATATATATATATACACATATATATATATATATTATTGATATCAAAGAGGAAAGGAGAGGGAGAGAGAGAAACATCAGTGATAAGAGAGAATAATGAGAGAGAATCATGGATCGGCTGCCTCCTGCACGCCCCCTACTGGTTGGGGATGGAGCCCACAACCTGGGCATGTGCCCTTGACCGGGAATCGAACCCTGACCTTCTGGTTCACAGGTGGACGCTCAACCACTGAGCCACACCGGCCGGGATTCGTCTACTCTTTTGTTCCCGGATTCGGATCCTCGAGTCCCTTGCAGCTACGTTGGACTGTTTTGTTTGGGAGCTTTGTAACCCACGGAGTCGGTTGAACAAAAACAGGTGTGTGTGTGTGTGTGTGCATGTGTGTGTGTGTGTGTGTGTGTGTGTGCGTGCGCGCGCGCGCGCGTGTGTGTGTGTGTGCATTCGAACATAAACACCTTGTTTTGGTTCCGTGACGACCAGGGCCTCTGTGCTCACAGGTTCCTTCTGATGAAAGGGTCTCCCTGGGACCAAGTTGGATCTGAAGAGGCCTGGCTGGTGTGGCTCAGTGGACAGAGCGTCGGCCTGCAGACCGAAGGGTCCCGGGTTCGATTCTGGTCAAGGGCATGGACCTCGGTTGCAGGCTCCTCCCCGGCCCGGGCCCTGGTCGGGGCACGTGCAGGAGGCAACGCATCGATGTGTCTCTCACACATTGATGTTTCTGTCTGTCTTTCCCTCTCCCCTCTCTGCCACTCTCTCCCTGAAAATCAATGGGAAAAATAAAATAAAATAAAAAAATAAATAAAATAAAATAAAACAAAATAAATAAAACAAAATAAATTAAAGTAAATAAATACATAAACAAATAAAACTAAATAAATAAAATTAAACAAGTAAGTAAAATTAAATAAATAAAATAAAATAAATTAATTAAATTAAATTAAAATCAATGAGAAAATATGTCAGGGTGAGGATTAAACAAAAACAAACAAACACAGGTGGATCTGAGGAACATAAATTCAATATACACGTGGCTACACGATCATTGAACATACAAGTAAAAAAATCAAATTACTGCTCGGCCAGCGTGGCTCCGTGGTTGAGCGTTTAATATGCTAAGTGTCTGGTCGTCCAGTCATCCATTCAACCAATCACAGCGTAATATGCTAATGATATGCTAAGGCTGCTCGACCGCTCGCTATGACGTGCACTGACCACCAGGGGGCAGACGCTCCGACCGGTAGGTGAGCTTGCTGCTGGGGTCCGGCCGATCGGGACTGAGCGAGACGGGCCGGACACGCCCTGGAGCCCTCCCGCGGTCCCTCCCCGGCTGGCCCACCTCCCGCGTCCCTCCCCGGCCCCGATCGTGCACCGGTGGGGTCCCTCGGCCTGGCCTGCGCCCTCTCGCCATCCGGGACCCCTCGGGGGATGTCGGAGAGCCGGTTTCAGCCCGATCCCGCAGGCCAGGCCGAGGGACCCCACGGGTGCATGAATTCGTGCACCGGGCCTCTAGTAAAAATACATTAAGAAAAAATACACACATGTAAGGCCCTGGAGCAGTGGCACGCCCATTGTATGGATTGCTAAACTGAGGCTCGAGGCACTGAGGGGCCCCCCACTCGGAGCCAGCAGAGGGTCCCCCACGGCCCACCCACCTCGTTCCTCGGTTCGACGCCTCGTGACGATTGAACCCGTTCATTCACAAAGCGTTCCCGGGACCACGAGGGGAGAGAGTCCTTTCTCTTCTTGTGCGACAAGAAGAGGAAATTGAGGTTCACTCATGAGGCCACCATGTGGCCTGGGTCACCCACACAGACACGGCTGGGGATGGTTCAGGCCGACTAGTATATGTCAGAGGCAAACGGCACGCCAGGCCCCACCGCAAAGCCCCGCCCGCCTCCTCGTGGGGGGATGCCCGACCGAGCACGGCCCACGTCACCATCCTCACGGTGACCTTGTGGCCCTGACCTCCCCCCTCCAGACCTCACCCAGGACCACAGACTGTGTGTGTGTGTGTGTGTGTGTGTGTGTGTGTGTGTGTGTGCCTGATCCTATGTCGTCACGGAGCCTCCAAACAGACACGCTGTGGGTTTGGGGGAACAGCCAAGGGCTGGCCCGGCCGGCGAGGCTCAGTGGTTGAGCCTCAAACTATGAACCAGGAGGTCAGGGTTCGATTCCCGGTCAAGGGCACATGCCCGGGTTGTGGGCTCGATCCCCAGTAGGGGGCGTGCAGGAGGCAGCCGGTCCATGATTCTCTCTCTTCGTGGATGTTTCTCTCTCTCTCTCCCTCTCCCTTCTTCTCTGAAATCAATAAAAATATAAATATATATATATATGTGTATGTGTGTGTGTGTGTGTGTGTGTGTGTGTGTGTGTATGTGTATGTGTATATATATATATACTGAGTGGCCAGGTTATGATGATCTCTGAACCCATGATATTCTGGCCACTCCGTGGACTTCTCTTCAGTACCTCATTGATTTGATATCAAAGACACTATAAATCGTGCACCTGATCAGTTTTCCCCTTTGCACCGGCTGATAGAAAGCTCAGGGCAAATCGGTGGTTGATCTCCAGCAAAAGCCTAGAGTACTTTCTGTACCCATTTGAGATACACACACACGGAGTGGGCCAGATTGTTATGCTTTCAGAGATCATCATCATCTGGCCACTCTGTGTATATAAATATTTATTTTTTTTTTTATATATATATATTTAAAAACCAACAAACCAAGGGCTGATGTAGGTGGATTGGGTTTAATACACCCAATGTTGGTTTCCCAAAATGGTAAGACATCCCCAAGTTCGTCAAAACACCGGGTGGTCAGCCAATGAGGTGCAGCCAAAGCCGTCTAACCAGGCTGAGGAATAGCCAAGGAATGTCAACGCTGGGGCCTCCCAGGGACACTCGGCAATGTCTGGAGTCGTTTCTGCTATTTGGTGAGTGGAGACCAGGGAGTCTCCTCAACACCCTATGGGGCACAGGACACCCCACATCAGAGAGTCACCCAGCCCCCCCCCCCCCCGACAGATGTCAGTAGGGCTGAGGTTGAGAAACAGAGTTAAACATGAGAGAGTCTATCGTCTTTGTCTGTCTCTTGCCTTCTTTCATCCATCTATGTACCTAACTATGTAGGTATGTACCCATGAATGAATCTATGCATCCAACCATCTATTCATCTATGTATCCATCCATTACCTATCATCTATCTATCCATCCATCATCTTTCTTTTTTAAAAAAAAAAATACATGGAGTGGCCAGATGATGATGATCTCTGAACGCATAATCATCTGGCCACTCCGTGTGTGTATATATATATTGGAGGCCCGGTGCATGAATTCGTGCATGGGTGGGGTCCGGCCAGCCTGGCCAGGGGGAGGAGACTTGGGCGGTTGGCCGGCCTGCCTGCTGGTCGAACTCCTGGTCGAGGGGACCATTTGCATATTAGCCTTTTATTCTATAGGATCGACACGGAGTGGCCAGATGATTATGCGTTCGGAGATCATCATCATCATCTGGCCACTCCGTGTATTTTTTGATTGACTTCACAGAGGAAGGGAGATAGAGATAGAGATAGAGATAGAGATAGAGAGAGAGATAGAGAGAGAGAGATAGATAGATAGATAGATAGATAGAGAGAGAAACATCCATGATGAGAGAGAATCATAGATCGGCTGCCTCCTGCACGCCCCCTCCTGGGGATGGAGCCCGCAACCCGGGCATGTGCCCTGACTGGGAATCGAACCTTGACCTCCTGGTTCCTAGGTCGACGCTCAACCCCTGAGCCACGCCAGCCGGGAGAGTCTGGCATTAGGTCGGAGCCACCAGCATGCCTGGGACTGGAAATGCAAGCCACCAGGTTGTGTCTGTCTGCAGGGACGGGGGGGGGGGGGGGGGGGGGGCCTGCCCAGGGCCCTCCTGTCTCTCTCATTTGCATGGATTGTTTAGAAATGGCAACGGCAGGTGTGCCGTGTTTATTTAGAAGGCAGTCACGCTTGGTGGGCGAACACCTTGCGATGTGTGTTTTTAAAAAAATATACACGGAGTGGCCAGATGAGGATGATCTCTGAACACATAATCATCTGGCCACTCCGTGTCCGTCCTATAGAATAAAAGGCTAATATGCAAATGGTCCCCTCGACCGGGAGTTCGACCAGCAGGCAGGCCGGCCAACCGCCCACGTCCCCTCCCCCTGGCCAGGCTGGCCGGACTCCACCCATGCACGAATTCATGCACCGGGCCTCTAATGTGTATATATACTGAGTGGCCAGATTATTATGCGTTCAGAGATCATCATCATCTGGCCACTCGGTGTATTTTTATTGATTACAGAGAAGAAGGGGGAAGGAGAGAGAGATAGAAACATTCAAGTTGAGAGAGAGAGAGAGAGCAAGAGAGAGAGAGAGAGAATCATGGATCGGCTGCCTCCTGCACGCCCCTTACTGGGGATCGAGCCCACAACCCGGGCATGTGCCCTTGACTGGGAATCGAACCCGGGACCCTCCAATCCGCAGGCTGACGCTCTATCCACTGAGCCACACCAGCTAGGGCCTCCTCTCTGACTTTTTACTTACTTATGTATTTATATTCATCCTCCCCCGAGGATATTATCCCATTGATTTTCAGAGAGCGTGGAAGAGAGAGGGAGAGACAGAGGGGAACATCGATGTGAGAGAAACGCATGGACGGGTTGCCTCCTGCACGCGCCCCCGACCAGGGCCCTGGCCGGGGACTTTCCACGTCCCCCCACATTTAGCTTTAACCAGTTGTCAGATAGGCTGCTCAGAATCCCCGTGCATGGACTAATCACCGTCATCGTCATCATCATCATGGCGTCCTAGCCAGTTTGGCTCAGTGGATAGAGCGTCGGCCTGTGGACGGAAGGGTCCTGGGCTCAATTCTGGGTCAAGGGCACATGCCCAGGTTGTGGGCTCGACCCCCAGTAGGGGGCGTGCAGAAGGCAGTGGGTCGATGGTTGTTTCTCTGAGAGTTAAGTACGAAGAACGAGGAATCATTCAGCCCACCTACCCATCCACTCATCCACTCATGCACCTATCCAATCATAAACCACCCATCCATCCATCAACCCAACCACTCATCCATTGATCCATCGATGCATCCATCCATCCATCCACCCACCCACCTACCCATCCACTCGTCCACTCATGTACCCATCCAATCATAAACCTACCCACTCATCCATCCACCCATCCATCACTCACCCACTCATCCATCCATCCATCCACCCATCTATCCATCCATCACTCACCCACTCATCCATCTACCCATCCACCCACCCATCCACCCATCACTCACCCACTCATCCATCCACTCATATATCCATCCATCCACCCATCCACACATCCATCCATCCATCCATCCATCCATCCATCCATCCATCCATCCATCCATCCATCCATGCATATACCCATGTACCCATCTATTCATCGATCCATTCATCCATCCACCCACTCATCCATCCACCCACCCATCCATCCATCAACCCAACCACTCATCCATTGATCCATCAATTCATCCATCTATCCATCCATCCATCCACCCATCCATCCACCCATCCATATACCCACCCACTCAGCCATCCAGCCATCCATCCATCTATCCATCCATCCATCCATCCATCCATCCATCCATCCATCCATCCACACATGTACCCATCTATTCATCCATCCATTCATCCACCCATCCATCCATATATCCATCCATCCATCCATCCATCCATCCATCCATCCACCCACCCATATACCCATGTACCCATCTATTTATCCATCCACCCATCCATCCATCTATCAACCCAAACAGTCATCCATCAATCCATAGATCCATCAATCCATCAATCCACCGATCTATCCATCCATCCATTCATCCACCCATCCATCTATCCACCCACCCACCAATCCACCCATCCACCCATCCACCCACCCATCCATCCATCCATATACCCACCCACCCATATACCCATCCATCCATCCATATACCCACCCACCCATATATCCATCCATCCATCCATCCATCCATTCATCCACCCATATACCCATCCATCTATCCATCCATATACCCACCCACCTATATACGCATCCATCCACCCACCCATCCATATACTTATCCACCCATATATCCATCCATCCATCCATCCATTCATCCATCCATCCACCCCCACCCACCCACCCACCCATCCACCTGCCCCCACCCATGATGGTACCTCCCCTCCTTCGCCCTCCTGCGTCAGGGCGCGCTGGGACCACGCACAGTCCCAACCACGTCCAGGGCAGAACACAAAACCAAACCGAAAACAAAACACACGACTCCCCTGTTCTGTTTGAAAACAGAACCAGCCGCTTCTGCGGTTCCTGCTCACGGAACCGGACCCAAACCGCGGGCGACCGCCGCCTCGTTTGCGCCTTAGCGGGAATTCCCAAGGGCACCCCCGTCCCCCCCCCCCCGTCCCCCCCAGCCCCCAGCCAGCGCCACGCCCGAGTTGGGTCACCCCCATCCACGTCTCCAAACTCCTCTGGAGACGCTTTGGAAAATGGACCCAAAAGCGGGGTTTGTAGGCGCATCGCGTGCCCACGGCCCCTCCGGGGTCTCACGCGTGCGCGCAGCAGCCTGATGGATGGATTGACACAGACTCGCTACCCCCCTCTGTCGGTGGGGGAAGGGAAGCCCCTAGCCAGATGCCTCTCACTAAGGGATTTTTTTAAAAAATATATATTTTATTGATTTTTCACAGAGAGGAAGGGAGAGGCATAGAGAGTTAGAAACATCGATGATGAGAGAGAAACATCCATCAGCTGCCTCCTGCACGCCCCCCACTGAGGATGTGCCCGCAACCAAGGTCCATGCCCTTGACCGGAATCGAACCCGGGACCCTTCCGTCCGCAGGCCAACGCTCTATCCACTGAGCCACACCGGTGAGGGCAGGGATTTTTTTTTAAAAAATAAGATATTTGTATTGATTTCAGAGAGGAAGGGAGAGGGACAGAGAGAGAGAGAGAGAGAAACATCCACGAGGAGAGAGGAAATCATGGATCGGCTGCCTCCTGTGCATCCCCCACACCTGGGGATGGAGCCTGCACCCCAGCTAAGCGCGCCCTGGACCCGACTCGAACCCGGGCTGAGCCACTCCATCCACTGAGCCAAACAGCCCAGGGCTCCATTGATTTTTTAAAAAAAATATATATATATTATTGATTTTTTTACAGAGAGGAAGGGAGAGGGAGAGAGAGTTAGAAACATCCATCAGCCGCCTCCTGCACGCCCACCGCCTGGGGATGTGCCCGCAACCAAGGTCCATGCCCTTGACCGGGAATCGAACCCGGGACCCCCTCAGTCCGCAGGCCGACGGCTCTATCCACTGAGCCACACCGGCCAGGGCTCCATTGATTATTTTAGAGCGATTGGAAGGGAAAGGGAGAGACATACATCGATTGGTTGCCTCCCACGCGCGCCCCCAGTGTCCCCAACCAGGGCTGGGGATCGGGGCCTGCAAGCCGAGCTACGCGCGCCCTTGACTTGGGCACTCGAACCCGGGACCCTTCAGCCCTCGGGCCCCCGACGTTCCCTCCAACCCGGCCAGGGCCCCCCAGGGCCCCCCACACCCTCTCCTCGGATCCCTGAGCGCGCGCTCTTAGAAGCGAATAAAAAAAAAAACCAACCAAGAAACGGAGATCTCACTCACCGGGGTGTTGAGCGCCTCAGGGCGCAGCCGGGGGCGGGGGGTGGGGGGGGCTGGGATCCGGGGTCTCAGGAAACCGGGGCTCCCGGTGCAAGCCGGCTGTCCGGCCGCCCGTCCTTCTGTCTGTCTGCGCGGCGGCGCGTCTGCATCAGCCCGCTCCGTGCGCCCTGGGTCGTGCGCCCCCCGCCCTGGGTCTCGCGCGCCCCGGCTGGTTGCAAAGCTTGCAAAGCGGGCATGGCTGGCGCGCGAGCGCGCGCCCCGAATGCAAATGTTCAAAGCGCAACCAGCCAGCCAGGCCCGCCCCCTCCCGGCCCCCCGCACCCCCGCACCCCCCTCCAGAGGTGCAGAAGCAGAGAGAGGGGTGGGGAGGTAGGTGGAAAGGAAACCCGTCTTGAGTTTCCTGTCTAACTGTCTGCTTGCGCTTGGGGAGGCCAGACCTGCAAAGGGGGGAAGGAGGTGGAAGTGGGAGAGGCAGGGGGAGGGGGAGCGGGGGTGGGGGTGGGACACTCCCCTGCGCTTTGCACAGCTCAGCCGGGGAGGAGGTCCCCGCTAAGGGGTCCGCAACCCTCCAAGGAGCCAGAGTCCTGTGGGAAGGTCAGGGGG
This sequence comes from Eptesicus fuscus, assembly GCF_027574615.1. Lineage (NCBI taxonomy): Eukaryota > Metazoa > Chordata > Mammalia > Chiroptera > Vespertilionidae > Eptesicus > Eptesicus fuscus. The sequence continues at coordinate 629,495 of NC_072473.1, forward strand.
ACTCCCTCTCGGCCAGGAGGAAGGATCTGGGGGTGCCTAACCCCCGCCCCCCCCCCCCCTTTTTGTAAAAATATATTTTATTGATTTCAGAGAGGAAGGCAGAGGGAGAGAGAGAGAGAGAGGAACATCCATGAGGAGAGAGAATCATGGACCGGCTGCCTCCCGCACGCCCCCTACTGGGGATCGAGCCTGCAACCCGGGCATGTGCCCTTGACTAGGAATTGAACCTGGGACCCTTCAGGGCGCAGGCCGAAGCTCTATCCACTGAGCCACACCAGCCAGGACTCAACAATAAAGATTTTTGTTAAAAAAAATTTATACATTTCAGAGAAAGAGAGAGAGAGAGAGAGAGAGAGAGAGAGAGAGAAACATCAATGATGAGAAAGAATCATGGATCAGCTGCCTTCTGTACGCCCCCTGCTGGTGGGAGGGGATAGGGCCCGCAACCCGGGCATGTGCCCTTGACCGGAATCGAACCCGGGACCCTTCAGTCTGCAGGCCGACGCTCTATCTACTGAGCCAAACTGGCTAGGACTCAACAATAAAGATTTTTTTAAAAAAAATTTATAGATTTCAGAGAGAGAGAGAGAGAGAGAGAGAGAGAGGAACCTCCATGAGGAGAGAGAATCATGGATCGGCTGCCTCCTGCATGCCCCCTACTGGGGATGGAGCCTGCAACCTGGGCATGTGCCCTTGACCGGGAATCGAACCCGTGACCTCCTGGTTCCTGGGTGGACGCTCGACCACTGAGCCACGCCCGGCCGGGCCAGATGCCTGGCCTTATAGCAGGGACTGAACCGAAGTCACACATCCAGAAGGAGCCCATTCTGGTTTTTATTTATGTACTAGAGGCCCGATGCATGAAGATTCCTGCAAGAATGGGTCTTCCTTCCCCTGGCGGCCGGCACCGCCTCCGCTCCAGCCTGGAGCCACCTTTCCGCCTTCCCATGCTGCCCAGAAACCCTGAGCGGCTGCCCTGCCCCTGGCCGCTCAGCACCTGTGTATGCAAATTAACCCACCATCTTGGTTGGGTTAATTTGCATACTCACTCCTGATGGGCTGGTGGGCGTCGCGAGGGTACGGTCAATTTGCATCTTACTCTTTTATTCCTGTAGCTATTTTTTTTTTAATGTAACAAAGGAGAAACGTTAAAAAGAAGGGTGTACTCCCCGAATATGTTGGCACGGGCATTGCAAATGGGCTGTGACGTTGCGACATCTTTTGGTCTCAAGCGGAAGGCGGTGTTTGTTTCTTGTCTCACACGCCCTGAGGGCCGCCAGGGGGGATGTGGGGATCCACACCCCCGCCCCCCACCCCCACGTGGGAGTTTCAGGGTGAAGGGAAGAGAGGGCGGGGCATGTGCAGTATTCAAGAAGATAAATGCGCCCTGACCTGTGTGGCTCAGTGGATAGAGCGCCGGCCTGCGGACGGAAGGGTCCCGGGTTCGATTCCCGGGTCAAGGGCATGGACCTTGGTTGCGGGCACATCCCCAGTGGGGGGCGTGCAGGAGGCAGCTGATGGATGTTTCTCTCTCATCAATGTTTCTAATCTCTATCCCTCTCCCTTCCTCTCTGTAAAAAAATCAATAAAATATATTTTTAAAAAAGAAGAAGAAGAAGATAAATGCTCGGCCAGGGTGGCTCAGTGGTTGAGCATTGACCTAGGAGCCAGGAGGTCAGGGTTCGATTCCCCATCAGGGCACATGCGATCCCCAGTAGGGGCGTGTAGGAGGCAGCCGGTCCATGATTCTCTCTCATCATTCATGTGTGTGTGTGTGTCTCTCTCTCTCCTTCTCCCTTCCTCTCCAAAATCAATAAAAATATTTTAAAGATAAAAATAAGAATCACTGGGATGGTGAACTGGCAAATATTGAACCAGGAAATTCATGACTGTCTATCTATCTACATGGTACAGACTGTATATGTATCACTATGTCTCTATTATCTATGAGTCATCTATTACAGTCTATATGCTATCATTAATCTATAGCTATCACCTATATTATTTAACATCTCTATCCATCTGTATGTCATTTACCATCTGTATCTATCTCTCATCTACCATCATCCATCTATCCATCCATCTAACCATCCACTCATCCATCCATCAATCTATTTATCCATCCATCAGCCAGCCATCAATGCATGCACGTATCCATCGATCCATCCAACCATTTAGTCCTCCATCCATCTATGCCTCCCTTCCTTCCTCCCTCCATCCATCTATCCATACATCCATCCATCCATCCATCCATCCATCCATCCACTTATCTATCCATCCGTGCATCCATTCACCCATCCATCTGTCAGCCATCCATCTATGCGTGCATGCATGCATCCATCGATCCATCCATCCATCCATCCATCCACTTATCTATCAATCCGTGCATCCATTCACCCATCCATCCATCAGCCATCCATCTATGCTTACATGCATGCATCCATCAATCCATCCATCCATCCATCCATCCATCCATCCATCCATCCATCTACCCATCCATCCATCCATCCACCCATCCCTCCATCTATCCATCCATCCATCCATCCATCCATCCATCCATCCATCCATCCATCCATCCATATATCCCTCCATCTATCCATCTATCAATCCATCCGTCTACCCATCAATCCATCCATCCACCCATCATCCATCTATCCATTCATCCACCAGTCCATTTACCCATCCATCAACCATCCCTTCATGCATCCATTCATCCATCCATCCATCCATCCATCCACCCACCATATCTGTCTATCATCTATCTATCTATCATCTACTTATATCATCTCTCACCCATCGACATCTAGCATCTATTTTCACACATCACTCTTCCATAACCTGCGACGCTCCTGTGCTGGAAATTCTCCGCCCCAGAGCGGGCGTGGTCCCGGGATACTGCAGACGAACGCGTCCTCTCTCCCCACCATCTCACACTGGACGTCTCCCTCCCTCCTGACGGCCGCCCTGGACCCTCCCCCCCTACACAGGGGCACCCCTAGAATGCCTTCCTGGGCACCTGTTGGTTGGAAGGTGGCCTCCCCCTCTTTGCACCTGTCTCTCTGAACCCCTCTGTGCCACACACACACACACACACACACACACACACACACACACACAGTCTTTCCTGTTGTTTTGTGTATCAGACGTTGGCACCTTTCTCATGCTTCCTGCCTGCGGTGGGTGGTTGCTGCTAGGGTGTGCCCCCGGGGGCCCACGGCCCTCCCCCTGCCAGGCTGGGGAGGAGAGGGGGGAGGAGGAGGAGGGAAGGTCAGGAGACACATACACAGGCCCCGGAGACACCCCACACGTTGGCCTCATCTCTCTCCTCAGCGATGGTCTCGCTGTGGGGACCGTGATTTCCCGGGAGGTCCAGTCGGGAGTCGGTGGGCGGGCGGACGGGGGACAGTGGGTGGCACAGAGACACCTGCAGGCCCCCAGGGAACCCAGAGCTAAGGGTGAACTTTGGGGACAAAAGGCTTGGCCTGTCTGTGCGTGCGTGCGTGCGTGCGTGTGTGTGTGTGTGTGTGTGTGTGTGTGTGTTCAGGCGAGGCTCACACAAGATGAATTTTTAAAAATATGTATATATATTTTATTGATTTTTTTTTCACAGAGAGGAAGGAAGAGGGACAGAGAGTGAGAAACATCGATGACACTTAATCATTGATGCTGTGACTCAGAGTCTGGTGAGTTCACGCTCAAGAAAAAATAGCAATTTTTATTAAAATATTCTATTGGTTTTTTTAAAATATATATTTTATTGATTTTTTTTACAGAGAGGAAGGGAGAGGGAGAGAGAGCCAGAAACAGCGATGAGAGAGAAACATCGATCAGCTGCCTCCTGCACGCCCCCACCTGGGGATGTGCCTGCAACCCAGGTACATGCCCTTGACTGGAATCGAACCCGGGACCCCTCCGTCTGCAGGCCGACGCTCTATCCACTCAGCCACACCGGTTAGGCCCAAGGTGAATTTTTTTATTTAAATCTTTATTGCTGAAAGTATTACCTATGTCTCCTCCCCCCCACACACACACCCCTCTTTCACCCCTCCAGCCCGCCCTGTCCCTCACCCCAGGCCCTCACCCCCCAATTGTCTGTGTCTACGGGGGATGCATCGATGCATACAAGTCCTCTGGTTGATCTCTTCCCACCCGCCCTCCCTCTGAGGTTGGACAGTCTGTTCGATGCGTCTATGTCTCTGGATCTATTTTGATCATCAGTGTATTTGGTTCATTCGCGTCCACGTAGGAGTGAGGTCACGGGACACGTGTCTGTGTCTGAACGGCTTATGTCCCTCAGCATCACGCTCTCCAGAGCCCTCCACGCCGTCTCAGAGGGTAAAAGACCCTCCTTTTTCAGGGCTGCGTAGTATTCCACGGTGTCGATGGGCCATGGCTGTCTTATCCACGCGTCTGTGGATGGGCACTCGGGCCGTGTCCATATCTCAGCTCCTCTGAATGGTGCTGCTGTGAACACAGGGGTGCATGCGTTCTTTCTGATGGGCGTTTTGGGGTTTCTGGGGATACATTCCTAGAAGTGGGATCGCTGGGCCCAACGGCAGCCCCATACTTAATTATTTGAGGAGTCTCTATATTGTTGTCTTTCTTTTTTTAAAAAAAAATATTTTTTTGAATTTTTATTGATGTCAGAGAGGAAGGGAGAGGGAGAGGAAGAGAGAGAAACATCCATGATGAGAAGGAATCATGGACCGGCTGCCTCCTGCACGCCCCCTACTGGGGATGGAGCCCGCAACCCGGGCACGTGCCCTTGACCTGGAATCGAACCCGGGACCCTTCCGTCCGCAGGCCGACGCTCTACCCACTGAGCCACACCGGCTGAGTCCTCTGTTGAGTTTTTATAGTGTCTCATTTTATTTTATTTTATTTTATTTTATTTTATTTTATTTTATTTTATTTATTATTTTTTTGTGCTCAGGGTCTGGGCCACCCCCAGCCAGGGCCTGCTGTCTTCAGAGAGGAAATGCTGGGGCCAGGTCACCCGCCCCGGCCTTCACACTTGGCGAGGGCCGCTGGGGAGGGTTCCAGGAAACGCACAGGACGACACCTTGGCGAACAGACGACGAGGGAGGGAGGAACGGGCTCAAGAAAAGCATCCTCAGGGCCCCGGGTGAGAGGCCCGGAGGCCTTCACGGAAGCAGCCGCCACCGGCGCCGGCTCCGAGGGGCCCCTTCCCTAGGTCCCTGCCAGGTCCCCTTCCAGCTGCTCCAGGCCGCACATGCCCAGGATGACCCTGTCCCTGTGTGGGGGGGCAGGGGGGGGGACCCTGGAGCTGGGAGAGGTGGTACATCCATGGCAAGGCAGCTGAAGTCATTCTGGGGGGGCTGGGGGGGGATTTGAGGTGATGCTCCTTCCAGGACCAGTTCCTGTAGATCTCAGACCAGCTATTTCCAAAGAAAGCTTTTTCCCAGCCTTGTCTTCCTCCCTTGCACCTGCCGGCCAGCAGGCCCCCCCCGGCCAGAGGGTGGTGGGTGCAGAATCTCCGTCCCAC